>NC_081415.1:381756304-381975765 GCF_030272615.1 Cryptomeria japonica | reverse complement strand
ATTTTAATGCTATGGATTCTAGAATCGGGACTTGCATCTTGAAAATTTGTTGTGCCTCCAAACATTGATTTTGATGCTCCAAAACTAGGTCTTTCGAGGCACAAGCTCCGAAATGAGCTTCTAAGAGAATAATGTGCATTAAAATAAAATTTTGACGCTACAGGCTCCGGAATATAGACTTGTTTCTTGAACCTCGTTGTGCCTCCAAACACTGATTTTGATGTTCCAAAATTAGGGCTTTCAAGGCACAAGTTCTGAAATGAGGTTCTAAGAGCACGATGTACATCAAAATTGCATTTTAAAGCTACCGACTATGGAATTGGGACTTGCATCTTGAAAATTTGTTTGTGCCTCCAAACATTGATTTTGATGCTCCAAAACTGGGTCTTTCGAGGCACAATCTCCGAAATGAGCTTCTAAGAGAATATTGTGCATCAAAATGAAATTTTGACGCTATAGGCTCCGAAATATAGACTTGTTTCATGAAACCTCGTTGTGCCTCCAAACACTGATTTTGATGTTCCAAAATTAGGGCTTTCAAGGCACAAGTTCTGAAATGAGGTTCTAAGAGCATGATGTACATCAAAATTGCATTTTAAAGCTACCGACTATGGAATTGGGACTTGTGTCTGGAAACCTTATTGTGCCTCCAAACATTAATTTTATTCTCCAAAAAGGAGGCTTTTGAGGCACAACCTCCGAAATGAGGTTCTAAGAACACCATGTTTGTCAAAATCGTGTTTTGATGCAATCAGCTTGAGAATCGGGACTTGTGACTTGAATCCTTGGTTTTGCCTTTAAACATTGATTTTAATGTTTTGAAACTGGAGCATTCGACCCACACGATCTGAAATAAGGTTCTAAGAGCATGATGTGCATCAAAATCACATTTTAATACTACAGGATCCGAAATAGGGACTTGCATCTTGAAAGCTTGTTGTTCCTCCAAACACCAATTTTGATTCTTCAAAACTGAAGATTTTGACACTACAGGCTCCGGAATAGGGACTTGGCTCTTGAAATCATGTTGTGCCTCCAAACACCAATTTTGATGATTCAAAACCGAAGATTTTGAGGCATAAGCTCCAAAACAAGGTTCTAAGAACACTATGTGCATCAAAATCAAATTTTGACTCTACTGGCTCCAGAATCAGGACTTGCATCTTGAAACCTTGTTGTTCCTCCAAACATCGTATTTCATGCTCTAAAACTGGGGCTGTTGAGGCATAGTTTCTAAAACAGGTTTCTAAGAGCACAATGTGAATCAAAATTGAATTTTGATGCTACTGGCTCTCGAATTGGGGCTTGCATCTTGGAACCTTGTTTTGCTTCAAAACCAGTGATGCTTTGAAATCGGGGCTTTCGAGGCTCAAGTTTCAAAATAAGGTTCTAAGAGTATGATGTGCGTCAAAATCAAAATTTTGATGCTCCGAAACTGGGTCTTTCGAGGCACAAGCTGCGAAATGAGCTTCTAAAAGAATGATGTGCGTTAAAATTGACGCTACAAGCTCGGGAATAGGGACTTGTTTCTTGAAAACTTGTTGTGCCTCAAAACATTGATTTTGATGTTCCAAAATCAGGGGCTTTCCAGGCACAAGCTCCGAAATGAGGTTCTAAGAGCACGATGTACATCAAAATTGCATTTTGATGCTTCAGACTCTGGAATTGGGACTTGTGTCTTGAACCTTGTTGTGCCTTTAAACATTGATTTTGATGTTTTGATGAAATTGGAGCTTTTGAGCCACATGCTTCGAAACGAGGTTCTGACAGCACGATGTGCATCAACATTGATTTTGATGTTTTGAAATGAGGTTCTGAGAGCACGACTTGCATTTTGAAACCTTTTTGTGCCTCCAAACATCGATTTTGATGCTCCAAAACTGAGGCTATTGAGGTATAATTTCTAAAATATGGTTCTGATAGCACAATGTGCATCAAAATTGAATTTTGATGCTACTGGCTCTAGAATCGGGGCTTGCATCTTGAAACCTTGTTGTGCCTCAAAAAACTGATTTTGAAGCTCACTAAGGCTTTCAAGGCACAAGCTTCGAAATGAGGTTCTAAGAGCACAATGTGCGCCAAAATTAGATTTTGATGCTATTGACAAGAGAATCGGGACTTGCATCTTGAAACCTTGTCGTACCTCCAAACATTGATTTTGATGCTCAAAAACTGGGTCTTTCAAGGCACAAGCTCCGAAATGAGCTTCTAAGAGAATGATGTGCGTCAAAATGGAGGAATTTTGATGCTACAGGCTCCAGAATAGGGACTTGCTGTGCCATAAAACATTGATTTTGATGTTCTAAAATCAGGGCTTTCAAGGCACCAGCTCTGAAATGAGGTTCTAGGAGCATGATGTACCTCAAAATTGCATTTTGACGCTACCGACTCTCGGATTGGGACTTGTGTCTTCAAACCTTGTTGTGCCTCCAAACACTAATTTTTATGCTCCAAAAATGAGGGTTTTGAGGCATAACCTCCGAATGAGGTCCTAAGAACACCATGTTTGTCAAAATTATGTTTTGATGCTATAAGCTTGAGAATCGGGACTTGTGTCTTGAAATTTATTGTGCCTTTAATCATTTATTTCGATATTTTGAAACTCGAGCTTTCGAACCACATGCTCTGAAACGAGGTTCTAAGAGCACGATGTGCATCAAAATCATATTTTGACATTACAAGCTTCGGAATAGGAAACATGCGTCTTGAAAGCTTGTTGTGCCTCCAAACACCAATTTCGATGCTTCGAAAACAAATATTTTGAGGCATAAGCTCCAAAACAAGGTTCTAAGAGCACGATATGCATCAAAATCAAATTTTGATGCTACCGCTAAAGAATCAGGATTTGCATATTGAAACCTTGTTGTGCCTCCAAACATCGATTTTGGTGCCCCAAAAAATGGGGCTTTTGAGGGACAATATCTAAAATAGGGTTCTAAGAGCATAATGTGCATCAAAATTGAATTTTGATGCTATTGGTTCTAGAATCGAGGCTTGCATCTCGAAACCTGGTTGTGCCTCAAAACACTGATTTTGATGCTCTAAAACTAGGGCTTTCGAGGCACAAGCTTCGAAATGAGGTTCTAAGAGCACGATTTGCGCTAAAATCAGATTTTGACGCTATTGACTCTAGAATCGGGACTTGCATCTTCAAACCTTGTTGTGCCTCTAAACATTGATTTTGATGCTCCAAAATGGGTCTTTCAAGGCACAAGCCCTGAAATGAGCTTCTAAGAGAATGATGTGCGTCAAAATTCCATTTTGACACTACAGGCTCCAAAATGAAGATGCAACCTTATTGTGCCTCCAAACATCAATTTTGATGATCCAAAATTGGGGCTTTTGAGGCACAATTTCTAAAACAGGGTTCTAAGAGCACAATGTGCATCAAAATTGAATTTTGATGCTACTAGCTCTAGAATCAGGGCTTCCATCTTGAAACCTTGTTGTGTCTCAAAACACTGATTTTGATGCTCCGAAATCGGGGCTTTCAAGGAAAAAGCATCAAAGTCAGATTTTGACACTATTGACTCTAGAATCGGGAATTGCATTTTGAAACCTGGTTGTGCCTCCAAACATTGATTTTGATGCTCCAAATTGGGTCTTTCGAGGTACAAGCTCCGAAATGAGCTTCTAGGAGAATGATGTGCATCAAAATGGAATTTTGATCCATTTTGATGCTACAAGCTCTAGAATAGGGACTTGCTTCCTGAAACCTTGTTGTGCCTCAAAACATTGATTTTGATGTTCCAAAAATAAGGCTTTCAAGGAACAAGCTCCGAAATGAGGTTCAAGACCACAATGTAGATCAAAATTGCGTTTTGACGCTACCGAGTCTAGAATTGGGACTTGTGTCATCAAACCTTGTTGTGCCTCCAAACACTAATTTTTATGCCTCAAAAATAAGGGTTTTGAGGCACAACCTCCGAAATAAGGTCCTAAGAACACCATGTTTGTGAAAATTGTGTTTTGATGCTATAAGCTTGAGAATCGGGTCTTGTGTCTTGAAACCTTGATTTCAATGTTTTGAAATTGGAGCTTTCGAGTCACATGCTCTGAAACGAGGTTCTAAGAGCACGATGTGCATCAAAATCATGTTTTGACACTACAGACTCTGGAATAGGGACTTGCGTCTTGAAAGCTTGTTGTCCCTCCAAACACCAATTTCGATGCTTCGAAAATGAAGATTTTGAGGCATAAGCTCCAAAACATGGTTCTAAGAGCACGATGTGCGTCAAAATAAAATTTTGACGCTACCAGCTCTAGAATCGAGGCTTGCATGTTGAAACCTAGTTGTGCCTCAAAACACTGATTTTGATGCTCTAAAACTAGTGCTTTCGAGGCACAACTTTCGAAATGAGGTTCTAAAAGCACGATGTGCACCAAAATCAAATTTTGACGCTATTGACTCTAGAATCGGGACTTGCATCTTGAAACCTTGTTGTGCCTCCAAACATTGATTTTGATGCTCCAAAACTGGGTCTTTCGAGGCACAAGCTCCGAAATGAGCTTCTAAGAGAATGATGTGCATCAAAATTCCATTTTGACGCTACAGGCTCCAGAAAATGGACTTGCTTCCTGAAACCTTGTTGTGCCTCAAATATTAATTTGATGTTCCAAAATCGGGGCTTTCAAGCCAGATGCTCTGAAATGATGTTCTAAGTGTAGGTCCCGGGGACAACTGAGAGGGGGGGGGGGGCTGAATCAGTTGTCTAATAAATTCAAACCAAAATCTTATTAACCAACTTATTGCTTAATACCGAAAAAAATAGTTAGTTGTGCCGGTAATCAGAGTTAACAGAAAATGCTTGTATCGGTAAGAATTAATGCATGAAACATAAACATAAAGTCATCCACAACACATGACACAAATATTTGTACGTGGAAATCCTGTAAGGGGAAAAACTACGGTGGAAAACCTTACCCACAATCAGATGATACTACTGCAGATAGTAAGTGTACAAAGAGGGGTCTCCACATGCAGAAAGGCCAACAGCCTAGAGCTCACTGCTCAAACACAAATGGGAGTCACATTGACTACAATTGGATGGTTAAATCCAATAAGAATGTACTACACAAAATAGCATCTTCATATGCTGGATTCAGTACCGGTGTAATGCTGATATGCTTTTCCAAAAACCTAACTTCACTTTCAAATGATGTCTTCGTGTATATCTCTGTTTGATCTCGCATATACCCTTCCTTAAATCTTTTTCATATTTCACACTTGATCTTACATTTATACCATACTCTAAGACCAATTTTAGTAGGTCGGCTCTACAAGATATTACAATAAAACATTTTACAAATAATACAATATCCGATGCAATAACAGATTGAACATGTCGACTTAATGCATTTACAACAATAATAAATCATCTCCATAGCGTGCCATGCTGATCTTGAAAAGATAAACCTGCCAGTGTAACCCTAGATAACCTGGACCTATTTGCCGGTAAAAGCAAATATGCAAATAAGAATATACCAATGATATTACTTCAAGGAAAAGTGTCCACATGATGTCTTCGACATTACCAAGTGTCTTCCATGTCATTGCAGGTACCGGTGAACATTATATCCTGCCAGTTAACCATATATCGGTGATTGTTTGAGCATTTTACTGATTGCTGGTGAATGTTGCTGGATCTCCAAAGTAGGTGTGTTAGCAGGTGTTGACATCAATGACAAAACCATACCAAAATACAAACACTAAGAGCACAATGTGCATCAAAATCAGATTTTCACACTACAGGCTCTGGAATAGGGACTTGCGTCTTGCAAGCTTGTTGTGCCTCCAAAAACCAATTTTGATGCTTTGAAACCGAAGATTTTGAGGCATAAGCTCCAAAACAAGGCTCTAAGACCACGATGTGTGTCAAAATCAAATTTGGAGCGTCAAAACCTTGTTGTGCCACCAAACATCGATTTTGCTGCTCCAAAACTGGGGCTTTTGAGGCACAATTTCTAAAACACGGTTCTAATAGCACGATGTGGATCAAAATCAGATTTTGACGCTAATGACTCTAGAATCGGGACTTGCATCTTGAAACCCTGTTGTACCTCAAAACATTGATTTTGATGCTCCAAAATGGGGTCTTCAAGGCACAAGCTCCGAAATGAGGTTCTAAGAACACGATGTACATCAAAATTATGTTTTGATGCTACCAACTCTGGAATTGGGACTCTTGTCTTGAAACCTTGTTGTGCCTCCAAACACTAATTTTTATGCTCCAAAAACAAGGGTTTTGAGGCACAACCTCTGAAATGGGGTTCTAAGAACACCATGTTTGTCAAAATCGTGTTTTGACGCTATCAACTTGAGAATCGGGACTTGTGACTTGAAACCTTGTTGTGCCTTTAAACATTGATTTTGATGTTTTGAAACTGGAGCTTTTGAGCCACACGCTCCAAAACGAGGTTCTTAGAGCACGATGTGCATCAAAATCACGTTTTGACACTACAAGCTCCAAAATTAGGACTTGCATCTTGAAACCTTGTTGTGCCTCCAAACATCAATTTTGATGCTCCAAAATTGGGGCTTTTGAGGCACAATTTCTAAAACAGGGTTCTAACAGCACAATATGCATCAAAATTGAAACCTTGCTACCGAATCAGGACTTGCATCTTGAAACCTTATTGTCCCTCAAAAGACCAATATCAGATTTTGATGCTATTAACTCTAGAATCGGGACTTGAATCTTGAAACCTTGTTGTACCTCCAAACATTGATTTTGATGCTTGAAAATTGGGTCTTTCAAGGCACAAGCTCCTAAATGAGCTTCTAAGAGAATGATGTGCGTCAAAATTGAATTTTGACGCTACAGGATCTGGAATAGGGACTTGCTTGTTGAAACCTTGTTGTGCCTCAAAATATTGATTTCAAGGCACAAGCTTCGAAATAAGGTTCTAAGAGCACGATGTAAATCAAAATTGCGTTTTCATGCTACCGACTCTGGAATTGGGACTTTTATCTTGAAACCTTGTTGTGCCTCCAAACACTAATTTTTATGCTCAAAAAATGAGGCTTTTGAGGCACCACCTCCGAAATGAGGTTATAAGCTTGAGAATCAGGACTTGTGTCTTGGTTCCTTGTTGTGCCTTTAAACATTGATTTCAATGTTTTGAAACTGGAGCTTTCGAGCCACATGCTCCAAAACGAGGTTCTAAGAGCACGATGTGCATCAAAATCATGTTTTGACACTGCAAGCTGCGGAATAGGGACTTGCTTCTTGAAAGCTTGTTGTGCCTCCAAACACCAATTTTGTGTCTTGAAACCTTGGTGTGCCTTTAAACATTCATATTGATGTCTTAAAACTAGAGCTTTTGAGTCACATGCTCCGAAACGAGGTTCTAAGAGCATGCAAGAAACCTTGTTGTGGCTCAAAAAACTGGTTTTGATGTTTCAAAACTGGGGCTTATGAGGCACAAGCTTTCAAATGAAGTTCTAAGAGCACAATGTGCGCCAAAATCAAATTTTGAGGCTATTGACTCTAGAGTCAGGACTTGCATCTTGAAACCTTGTTCTGCCTTCGAACATTGATTTTGGTGATCCAAAACTAGGTCTTTCGAGGCACAAGCTCCGAAATGAGCTTCCAAGAGAATCATGTGTGTCAAAATGGAATTTTGAAGCTACGGGCTTTGGAGTATGGACTTGCTTCTTGAAACCTTGTTGTGCCTCAATAAATTGATTTCGATATTCCAAAATCAAGGCTTTGAAGGCACAAGCTCCGAAATGAGGTTCTAAAAGAACGATGTACATCAAAATTGCATTTTGACGCTACCGACTCTAAAATTGGGACTCGTGTATTGAAACCTTGCTGTGCCTCCAAAAATGAGGTTTTTTTGGCACGACCTCCGATATGAAATTTTTAGAACACCATGTTTGTCAAAATCGTGTTTTGATGCTATCAGCTTGAGAAACCTTGTTGTGCCTTTAAACCTTGTTGTGCCTTTAAACATTGATTTTGATGTTTTGAAAATGTAGCTTTCGAGCCACACGCTCCGAAACGAGGATCTAAGAGCACGATGTGCATCAAAATCACATTTTGATACTACAAGCTCCGGAATAGGGACTTGCTTCTTGAAAGCTTGATGTGCCTCCAAACACAAATTTTGATGGTTCAAAACCGAAGATTTTGAGGCATAATCTCCAAAACAAGGTTCTAAGAGCATGATGTGCGTCAAAATCAAATTTTGAGGCTACCGGCTCCAGAATCAGGACTTGCATCTTGAAACCTTGTTGTGCCTCCAAACATCGATTTTGATGCTCCAAAACTGGATCTTTTGAGGCACAATTTCTAAACGAGGGTTCTCAGAGCACAATGTGCATCAAAATTGAATTTTGATGCTACTGGCACTAGAATCGCAGCTTGCATCTTGAAACCTTGTTGTGCCTCAAAACACTGATTTTGATGCTCCACAACTGGAGCTTTCGAGGCACAAGCTTTGAAATGAAGTTCTGAGAGCACGATGTGCTCCAAAATCAGATTTTGACGATATTGACTCTAGAATCGGGACTTGCATCTTGAAACCTTGTTGTGCCTCCAAACATTGATTTTGATGCTCCAAAACTGGGTCTTTCGAGGCACAAGCTTCAAAATGAGCTTCTAAGAGAATTATGTGTGTCAAAATAAAATTTTGATGCTACACGGTCCGGAATAGGTACTTGCTTCTTGAAATGTTTTTGTGCCCCAAAACATTGATTTTGATGTTACAAAATCAGGGCTTGCAAGGCACAAGATCTGAAATGAGGTTCTAAGAGCACGATGTACATCAAAATTTAATTTTGATGCTACCGACTCTAGAATTGGGACTTGTGTCTTGAAAACTTGTTGTGCCTACAAACACTAACTTTTATGCTCCAAAATCACGTCTTTTGAGGCACAACCTCTGAAATGAGGTTCTAAGAACACCATATTTGTTAAAATCGTATTTTGACGCTATCAGCTTCAGAATCGGGACTCGTGAATTGAAACCTTGTTGTGCCTTTGAACATTGCTTTTGATGTTTTGAAAATGGAGCTTTTGAGCCACACACTCTAAAACAAGGTTCTAAGAGTACGATGTGCGTTTAACTCAAATTTTGACGCTACCGGCTCCATAATCAAGACTTGCATTTTAAAACCTTTTTTTGCCTCCAAACATCGATTTTGATGCTCCAAAACTGGGGCTTTTGAGGCACAATTTCTAAAACAGGGTTCTAAGAGCGCAATGTGCATCAAAATTGAATTTTGATGATACTGGCTCTAGAATCGAGGCTTGCATCTTGAAACCTCATTGTGCATCAAACCACTAATTTTGATGCTCTGAAACTGGGGCTTTCGAAGCACAAGCTTTGAAATGAGGTTCTGAGAGCACGATGTGCGCCAAAATCATGTTTTGACACTACAAGCTCCAGAATAGGGACTTGCATCTTGAAAAATTATTGTGCCTCCAAACACCAATTTTGATGATTCGAAACCAAAGATTTTGATGCATAAGTTCTAAAACAAGGTTCTAAGAGCACGATGTGTGTCCAAGGTTGAAATCTTGTTGTGCCTCCAAACATTGATTTTGATGCTCCAAAATTGGGGCTTTTGAGGCACAATTTCTAAAACGGGGTTCTAAGAGCTCAATGTGCATCAAAATTGAATTTTGATGCTACTGGCTCTAGAATCAGGGCTTGCATCTTGAAAGCTTGTTATGCCTCCAAACACCAATTTTGATGCTTCGAAACTGAAGATTTTGAGGCATAAGCTCCAAAACAACGCTCTAAGAGCGCGATGTGTGTCAAAATCAAATTTTGACGCTATCGGCTCCAGAATCAGGACTTGCATCTTCAAACCTTGTTGTGTGTCCAAACATCAATTTTGATGCTCCAAAACTGTTGGTTTTGGGGCACAATTTCTAAAACAGGTTTCTAAGAGCACAATGTTCATCAAAATTGAATTTTGATGCTACTGGCTCTAGAATCGAGGCTAGCATCTTGAAACATTGTTGCGCCTCAAAACACTGATTTTGATGCTCCAAAACCGAGGCTTTCAAGGCACAAGTTTCGAAATGAGGTTCTAAGAGCAGGATATGCGCCAAAATACTATTTTGACACTATTGACTCTAGAATCGGGACTTACATCTTGAAACCTTGTTGTGCCTCAAAACATTGATTTTGATGCTCCAAAACTGGGTCTTTCAAGGCACAAGCTCTTAAATGAGCTTCTAAGAGAATGATGTGCATCAAAATTCCATTTTAACGCTACAGCCTCCGGAATAGGGAATTGCTTCTTGAAACCTTGTTGAATAGGCACAAGCTCCAAAAACTTGAGGTACAACCTTCGAAATGAGGTTCTAAAAACATGATGTTTGTCAAAATCATGTTTTGACGCTATCAGCTTGAGAATCGAGACTTGTATCTCGAAACCTTGTTCTGCCTTTAAACATTGATTTTGATATTTTGAAACTGGAGCTTTCGAGCAACACGCTCCGAAATGAGGTTCTAACAGCACGATGTGCATCAAAATAATGTTTTGACACTACAAGCTCCGGAATAGGGACTTACGTCTTGAAAGCTTGTTGTGCCTCCAAACACCAATTTTGATGCTTCGAAACCGCAGATTTTGAGGGATAAGCTCCAAAACAAGGTTCCAAGAGGATGATGTGCCTCAAAATAAAATTTTGATGCTATCGGCTCCAGAATCAGGACTTGCATTCCAGAAACCTTGTTGTGCCTCCAAAAATCGATTTTGGAGATCCAAAACTAGAGCTTTTGAGACACAATTTCTAAAACAGGGTTCTAAGAGCATAATTTGCATCAAAATTAAATTTTGATACTACTGGCTCTTAAATTGGGGCTCGCGTCTTGAAATATTGTTGTGCCTCAAAACACTAATTTTGATGCTCAGAAACTGGGGCTTTCGAGGTACAAGCTTCGAAATGAGGTTCTAAGAACACGATGTGCGTCAAAATCAGATTTTGACACTATTCACTCTAGAATCGGGACTTGCATTTTGAAACCTTGTTGTGCCTCAAAACACTGATTTTGATGCTCTGAAACCGAGGCTTTTGAGGCACAAGCTTCGAAATGAGGTTCTAAGAGCACGATGTGCGTGAAAATCAGATTTTGACGCTATTGACTTTAGAATCGGGACTTGTATCTTGAAACCTGTTGTGCCCCCAAACATTGATTTTGATGCTCCAAAACCGTGTCTTTCAAGGCTCAAGCTCCGAAATGAGCTTCTGAGAGAATGATGTGCGTCAAATGGAATTTTGACACTACAGGCTCTGGAATAGGGACTTGCTCCTTGAAACCTTGTTGTGCCTCAAAAACATTGATTTTGATGTTCCAAAATGAGGGCTTTCAAGGCACAACCTCCGAAATGAGGTTCTATGAGCACGATGTACATCAAAATTGCATTTTGATGCTATCGACTCTGGAATTGGGACTTGTGTCTTGAAACCTTGTTGTACCTCCAAACACTAATTTTTATACTCCAAAAATGAGGCTTTTGAGGCAAAACCTCAAAAAAGAGGTTCTAAGAACACTATGTTTGTCAAAATCATGTTTTGACGCTATCAGCTTGAGAATTGGGACTCGTGACTTGAAACGTTGTTGTGCCTTTCAACATTGCTTTTGATGTTTTGAAACTGGAGCTTTCGAGCTAGATGCTCTGAAATAAGGTTCTAAGAGTAGGATGTGCATCAAAATCATGTTTTGACACTATAGGCTCTGAAATAGGGACCTGCATCTTGAACGCTTCTTGTGCCTCCAGACACCAATTTTGATGCTTCGAAACCGAAGATTTTGAGGCATAAGCTTTAAAACAAGGTTCTAAGAGCACGATGTACGTTAAAATCAAATTTTGACGCTACCGGCTCTAGAATCAGGACTTGCATCTTGAAACTTTGTTGTGCCTCCAAACATTGATTTTGATGCTCCAAAGTTGGGGCTTTTGAGGGACAATTTCTAAAACAGGGTTCTAAGAGCACAATGTGCATCAAAATTCAATTTTGATGCTACTTGCTCTAGAATTGGAGCTTGCATCTTGAAACCTTGTTGTGCCTCAAAACACAAATTTGGATGCTCTGAAACCGGGGCTTTCGAGGCACAAGCTTTGAAATCAGATTTTCACGCTATTGACTTTAGAATTGACACTTACATCTTCAAATGTTGTTGTGCATCCACACATTGAATTTGATGCTCCAAAACTAGGTCTTTTGAGGCACAAGCTCTGAAATGAGCTTCTAAGAGAATGATGTGCATCAAAATTCAGGAGAATGATGTGCGTCAAAATTGAATTTTGATGCTACAGGCTCTGGAATAGAGACTTGCTTCTTGAACCCTTATTGTGCCTGAAAACATTGATTTTGATGTTCCAAAATCAGGGCTTTCAAGGCATGAGCTCCGAAATGAGGTTCTAAGACCACGATGTACATAAAAATTGCGTTTTGACATTACCCACTCTGGAATTGGGACTTGTGTCTTGAAATATTGTTGTGCCTCCAAACTCTAATTTTTATGCTCCAAAAATGAGGCTTTTGAGGCACAACATCCGAAATGAGGTTCTAAGAACACCATGTTTGTCAAAATCATGTTTTGATGCCGTCAGCTTGGGAATCGAGAATTGTTTCATGAAAACTTGTTATTCCTTTAAACATTCATTTTGATGTTTTGAAACTTGGGCTTTCGAGCCACACGCTCCAAAATGAGGTTCTAAGAGCACGATGTGCATCAAAATCACGTTTTGACACTACAGGCTCCGGAATAGGGACTTGCATCTTTAAAGCTTGTTGTGCCTCCAAACTCTAGTTTTGATGTTTTGACACTGGAGCTTTCAAGCCACACTCTCCGTAATGAGGTTCTAAGAGAACGATGTGCATCAAAATCACGTTTTCACACTACAGGCTCTGGAATAGCGACTTGCATCTTGACATCTTGTTGTGCCTCCACACACCAATTTCCATGCTTCAAAACCGAAGATTTTGAGGCATAAGTTCCAAAACAAGGTTCAAGACCATGATCTACATCAAAAGCAAATTTTGATGCTACCGGCTCCAAAATCAGTACTTGCATCTTGAAACCTTGTTGTGCCTCAAAAGACTAATTTTGATGCTCCGAAACCAGGGCTTTCGAGGCACAAGCTTTGAAATGATGTTCTAAGTGCACGATGGGCGCCAAAATCAGATTTTGATGCTATCGACTCTAGAATTAGGGCTTGCATCCTGAAACCTTGTTGTGCCTCCAAACATTGATTTAGATGCTCCAAAACTGGGTCTTTTGAGGCACAAGCTCTTAAATAAGCTTCTAAGAGAATGATGTGCGTCAAAATGGAATTTAGATGTTATAGGATCCAGAATAGGGACTTACTTCTTGAAACCTTGTTGTGCCTCAAAACATTGATTTTAATGTTTCAAAATCAGGGCTTTCAAGGCAAAAGCTCCGAAATGAGGTTCTAAGAGCACAATATACATCAAAATTGCGTTTTGAGGCTACCTACGCTGGAATTGGGACTTATGTTTTTAAACATTGTTGTGCCTCAAAACACTAATTTTTAAGCTCCAAAAGTGAGGCTTTTGAGGCACGACCTCCAAAATGATGTTCTAAGAACACCATGTTTGTCAAAATTGATGTTTTGAAACTGGAGCTTTCAAGCCACACTATAGGCTCCGAAATAGGGTCTTGCGTCTTGAGAGCTTGTTGTGCCTCCAAACACCAATTTTGATGTTTCAAAACCAAAGATTTTGAGGCATAAGCTCCAAAACAAGGTTCTAACAGCACAATGTACATCAAAATCAAATTTTGATGCTACCGGCTCGAGAATCAGTACATGCATCTTGAAACCTTGTTGTGCCTCCAAACATCAATTTTGATGCTCCAAAACTTGGGCTTTTGAGGCACAATTTCTAAAACAGGGTTCGAAGAGCACAATGTGCATCAAAATTGAATTTTGATGCTATTGGCTCTAGAATAGGGGCTTGCATCTTGAAACCTTGTTGTGCCTCAAAACACTGATTTTCATGCTCCAAAACCCGGGCTTTTGAAGAACAAGCTTCAAAATGAGGTTCTAAGAGCACGATGGGCGCCAAAATTAGATTTTGATGCTATTGACTCTAGAATCAGGACTTGCATCTTGAAACATTGTTGTGCCTCCAAACATTTATTTTGATGCTCCAAAACTGGATCTTTCGAGGCACAAGCTTTGAAATGAGCTTCTAAGAGAATGATGTGTGTCAAAACTACAGACTCCAGAATAGGGACTTGCTTCTTGAAACCTTGTTGTGCCTTAAAACATTTATTTTCATCTTCCAAAATCAGGGCTTTCAAGGAACAACCTCCGAAATGAGGTTCTAAGAGCACGATGTACATCAAGATTGTGTTTTGACGCTACCGACTCTAGAATTGGGACATGTGTCTAGAAACCTTGTTGTGCCTCCAAACACTAATTTGTATGCTCCAAAAATGACGCTTTTGAGGCACAACTTAAGAAATGAGGTTCTAAGAACACCATGTTTGTCAAAATAGTGTTTTGATGTTTTGAAACTGTAGATTTTGAGCCACATGCACCGAAATGAGGTTCTAACAGCATGATGTGCATCAAAATCACGTTTTGACACTACAGGCTCCAGAATAGGGACTTACGTCTTGAAAGCTTGTTATGCCTCCAAACACCAATTTTGATGCTTCGAAACCGAAAATTTTGAGGCATAATTAGAACCTCATTTTGGAGCTTCTACCTTGAAAAGCCCTGATTTTGGAACATCAAAATCAATGTTTTTAGGCACAACAAGGTTTCAAGATGCAAGCCCCGATTCAAGAGCCAATAGCAACAAAATTCAAAGTTGATGCACATTGTGCTCTTCGAACCCTATTTTAGAAATTGTGCCTCAAAAGCCCAAGTTTTGGAACATCAAAATCGGTCTTTGGAGGCACAACAAGGTTTCAAGATGCAAGTCCTGATTCTGGAGCCGGTAGTGTCAAAATTTTATTTTGACGCACATCGTGCTCTTAGAAGCTTGTTTTGGAACTTATGCCTCAAAATCTTTGGTTTCGAAGCATCAAAATTGGTGTTTGGAGGCACAACAAGCTTTCAAGATGCAAGTCCTTATTCTAGAGCCTGTAGTATCAAAACGTGATTTTGATGCACATCCTGGTTTCAAAGCATCAAAATCAGTGTTTTGAGGCACAACCAGGTTTCGAGATGCAAGCCTCGATTCTAGAACCAATAGCATCAAAATTCAATTTTGATGCACATTGTGCTCTTAGAACCCTATTTTAGATATTGTGCCTTAAAAGCCCCATTTTTGGGGCATCAAAATCGATGTTTGGAGGCACAACAAGGTTTCAAGATGCAAATCCTTATTCTTGAGCCGGGTAGCGTCAAAATTTGATTTTGACGCATATTGTGCTCTTAGAACCTTGTTTTGGAGCTTATGCCTCAAAATCTACGTTTTGGAAACATCGAAATCGGTGTTTGGAGGCACAACAAGCTTTCAAGATGTATGTCCCTATTTCGAAGCTTGTAGTGTCAAAATATGATTTTGATGCACATCGTGCTCTTAGAACCTCGTTTCAGAGCATGTGGCTCGAAAGCTCCAGTTTCAAAATATCGAAATAAATGATTAAAGGCACAACAAAGTTTCAAGACACAAGTCCCGATTCTCAAGCTTATAGTGTCAAAAAACAATTTTGACAAACATGGTGTTCTTAGGACCTCATTTCGGAGGTTATGCCTCCAAACCCTCATTTTTGGAGCATAAAAATTAGTGTTTGGAGGCACAACAAGGTTTGAAGACACAAGTCCCAATTCCAGAGTTGGTAGCGTCAAAATGCAATTTTGAGGTACATCGTGCTCCTAGAACCTCATTTCGGAGCTGATGCCTTGAAAGCCCTGATTTTGGAACATCAAAATCAATGTTTTGAGGCACAGCAAGTCCCTATTCTGGAGCCTGTAGCGTCAAAATTCCTCCATTTTGACGCACATCATTCTCTTAGAAGCTCATTTCGGAGCTTGTGCCTTGAAAGACCCAGTTTTTTAGCATCAAAATCAATGTTTGGAGGTACAACAAGGTTTCAAGATGTCATTTCGGAGCTTGTGTCTTAGAACCTCTTTTTGAAGCTTGTGCCTCGAAAGCCTCAGTGAGCTTCAAAATCAGTTTTTTGAGGCACAACAAGGTTTCAAGATGCAAGCCCCGATTCTAGAGCCAGTAGCATCAAAATTCAATTTTGATGCACATTGTGCTATCAGAACCCTATTTTAGAAATTGTACCTCAATAGCCCCAGTTTTGGAGCATCAAAATCGATGTTTAGAGGCACAAAAAGGTTTCAAAATGCAAGTCGTGCTCTCAGAACCTCATTTCAAAACATCAAAATCAATGTTGATGCACATCGTGCTGTTAGAAGCTCGTTTCGAAGCATGTGGCTCAAAATCCCCAATTTCAAAACATCAAAATCAATGTTTAAAGGCACAACACGATTTCAAGACACAAGTCCTGATTCTCAAGCTGATAGCGTCAAAACACGATTTTGACAAACGTGGTGTTCTTGGAACCCAATTCCAGAGTCTGAAGCATCAAAACGCAATTTTGATGTACATCATGCTCTTAGAACCTCATTTCGGAGCTTGTGCCTGGAAAGCACAACAAAATCAATATTTTGAGGCACAACAAGTTTTCAAGAAACAAGTCCCTATTCCCGAGCCTTGTAGCGTCCATTTTAACGCACATCATTCTTTTAGAAGCTCATTTCGCAGCTTGTGCCTCGAAAGACCCAGTTTTGGAGCATCAAAATCAATATTTGGAGGCACAACAAGGTTTCAAAAGCAAGTCGCGATTCTAGAGTCAATAGCGTCAAATTTTGATCTTGACGCACATCATTCTCTTAGAAGCTCATTTTAGAGCTTGTGCCTCGAAAGACCCAGTTTTGGAGCATCAAATTCAATGTGTGGAGGCACAACAATGTTTGAAGATGTAAGTGTCAATTCTAGAGTCAATAGCATGAAAATCTGATTTTGGTGCAAGTCTTGATTCTAGAGTCAATAGCGTTGAAATATTATTTTGGCGTGCATCATGCTCTTACAATCTCATTTCAAAGCTTGTGCCTTGAAAGCCTCGGTTTCGGAGCATCCAAATTTGTGTTTTGAGGCACAACAAGGTTTCAAGATGCAAGCTCCAATTATAGAGCAAGTAGCATCAAAATTCAATTTTGATGCACATTGTGCTCTTAGAACCCTCTTTTAGAAATTGTGCCTCAAAAGCCCCAACTTTGGAGCATCAAAATCGATGTTTGGAGGAACAACAAGGTTTCAAGATGCAAGTTCTAATTCTAGAGTTGGTAGCGTCAAAATTTGATTTTAACACACATCGTGCTCTTAGAACCTTGTTTTGGAGCTTATTCCTCAAAATCTTCGGTTTTGAAGCATCAAAATTGGTGTCTGGAGGCACAACAAGCGATCAAGATGCAAGTCCCTATTTCGGATCCTGTAGTGTCAAAACATGATTTTAATGCACATCGTACTGTTAGAACCTCATTTCAGAGCGTCTGGCTCGAAAGCTCCAGTTTCAAAACATCAAAAGCAATGTTTAAAGGCACAAAAACATTTCAACTCACGAGTCTCGATTCTCAAGCTGATAGCGTCAAAACACGATTTTGACAAACATGGTGTTCTTAGATCCTCATTTCAGTGTTTTGAGGCACCACAAGGGATCAAGATGCAAGACCCGATTCTAGAGCCAGTAGCATCAAAATTCAATTTTGATGCACATTGTGCTCTTGGAACCCTGTTTTAGAAATTGTGGCTCAAAAGCTCCAGTTTTGGATCATCAAAATCAGTATTTTGAGGCACAACAAGGTTTCAAGATGGAAGCTCGATTCTAGAGTCAACAGTGTCAAAATCTGATTTTGGCGCACATCGTGTTCTTAGAACCTCATTTCGAACCTTGTAACTCGAAAGCCCCAGTTTTTGAGCATCAAAATTAGTGTTTTGAGGCACAACAAGGTTTCAAGATGCAAGACCCGATTAAAGAGCCAGTAGCATCAAAATTTAAATTTGATGCAAATTATGCTCTTAGAACCCTGTTTTAAAAATTGTGCCTCAAAAGCTCTAGTTAGAACCTCGTTTCCGAGCGTGTGGCTCGAAAGTTTCAGTTAAAAAACATCAAAATCAATGTTTAATGGCAGAACAAGGTTTCGAGACACAAGTCTCGATTCTCAAGCTGATTTTGATTTCGATTCTCAAGATGATAGAGTCAATAGCATCAATATCTGATTTTGGCGCACACGGTGCTCTTAGAACCTCATTACGAAGCTTGTGCCTCGAAAGCCCTAGTTTTAGAGCATCAAAATCAGTGCTTTGAGGCACAACAATGTTTCAAGATGCAAGCCCTGCTTCTAGAGCCAGTATCATCAAATTTCAATTTTGATGCACATTGTGCTCTTAGAACCCTGTTTTAGAAATTGTGCCTCAAAACCCTAGTTTTGGAGCATCAAAATTGATCTTTGGAGGCACAACAAGGTTTCAAGACACATGTCCCAATTCCAGAGTCGGTAGCTTCAAAACGCAATTTTGATGTACATCGTGCTCTTAGAACCTCATTCCGGAGCTTGTGGCTTGAAAGCCCTAATTTTGGAACATCCAAATGAATGTTTTGAGGCACAACAAGGTTTCAAGAAGCAAGTCCCTATTCTAGAGACTGTAGCGTCAAAATTCTATTTTGACACACATCATTCTCTTAGAAGCTCATTTCGGAGCTTGTGCCTCGAAAGACCCAGTTTTGGAGCATCAAAATCAATGTTTAGAGGCACAACAAGGTTTCAAGATGCAAGTCACGATTCTAGAGTCAATAGTGTCAAATTTTGATTTTGGCGCACATCGTGCTCTTAGAACCTCATTTTGAAGCTTGTGCCTCAAAAGCACTGATTTCAGAGCATTAAAACCAGTGTTTTGAGGCACAACAAGGTTTCAAGATGCAAGCCTTGATTCTAGAGCCAGTAGCGTCAAAACTTGATTTTGATGCACATCGCGCTCTTAGAACCTTGTTTTGGAGCTTATCCCTCAAAATATTCACTTTCAAAGCATCGAAATTGGTGTTTTGAGGCACAACAAGCTTTCAAGACACAATGTCCTTATTCTGGAGCCTGTAGTTTCAAAACGTGATTTTGATGCACATCATGCTCTTATAACCTCATTTCAGAGCATGTGGCTCGAAACCTCCAGTTTCAAAACATCAAAATCAATATTTAAAGGCTCAAAAAGGTTTTAAGACACAAATCCCAACTCTCAAGATGATAGCTTCAAAACATGATTTTGACAAACATGGTATTCTTAGAACCTCATTTTGGAGGTTGTGCCTCAAAAGCCTCATTTTTGGAGCATAAAAATTAGTGTTTGGAGGTACAACAAGGTTTCGAGACACAAATCCCAATTCTAGAGTCGGTAGCATCAAAATGCAATTTTGATGTACACCGTGCTCTTAGAACCTCATTTCGGAGCTTGTGCCTTGAAAGCCCTGATTTTGGAACATCAAAATCAATGTTTTGAGGCACAACAAGGTTTCTAGAAGAAAGTCCCTATTCCGGAGCCTGTAGCATCAAAATTCTATTTTGGCGCACATCATTCTCTTAGAAGCTCATTTCGGAGCTTGTGCCTCGAAAGACCTAGTTTTGGAGCATCAAAATCAGTGTTTGGAGGCACAAAAAGGTTTGAAGAACCTCATTTCAAAGCTTGTGCCTCGAAAGCCTCAGTTTCAGAGCATCAAAATTAGTATTTTGAGGCACAACCAGGTTTCAAGAAGCTGGTCCCTATTCTGGAGCCTGTCGCGTCAAAATGGAATTTTGACACACATCATTCTCTTAGAAGCTCATTTCGAAGCTTGTGCCTCGAATGAACCAATTTTAGAGCATCAAAATCAATGTTTGGAGGCACAGTAAGGTTTCAAGATGCAAGTCCCAATTCTAGAGTCAATAGCATCAAAATTTGAGTTTGACACACATCCTACTCTTAGAACCTCATTTCGAATCTTGTGCCTCAAAAGGCCCAGTTTCAAAACATCAAAATCAGTGTTTTGAGGCACAACAAGGTTTCAAGATGCAAGCCCCAACTCTAGAGCTAGTAGCATCAAAATTCAATTTTGATGCACATTGTGCTCTTAGAACCCTGTTTGAGAAATTTTGCCTCAAAAGCCCTATTTTTGGAGCATCAAAATCGATGTTTGGAGACACAACAAGGTTTCAAGATGCAAGTCCTGATTTTGGAGCTGGTAGCATCAAAATTTAATTTTGACGTACATCGTGCTCTTAGAACCTTGTTTTGGAGCTTATGCCTCAAAATTTTCGGTTTTGAAACATTGAAATAAAACATTGATTTTGATGTTCCAAAATGAGGGCTTTCAAGGCACAAGCTCTGAAATGAGGTTCTAATAGCACGATATACATGAAAATTTTGTTTTGACGCTACTGACTTTGGAATTGGGACTTGTGTCTTGAAACCTCTGTGTGCCTCCAAACACTAATTTTCATGCTCCAAAAATGAGGCTTTCAAGGCACAAGCTCTAAAATGAGGTTCTAAGAGCACGATATACATCAAAATTTTGTTTTCACGCTACCGACTTTTTGAATCAGGACTTGTGTCTTGAAACCTTGTTGTGCCTCCAAGCATCGGTTTTGAAGCTCCAAAACTAGGGCTTTTGAGGCACAATTTCTAAAACAAGGTTCTAAGAGCACAATGTGCATCAAAATTGAATTTTGATGCTACTGGCTATAGAATCGGGACTTGCACCTTGAAACCTTATTGTGCCTCAAAACACTGATTTTAATGGCAAAATCAGATTTTAACGCTATTGAGTCTAAAATTGGGACTTGCATCTTTAAACCTTGTTGTGCCTCCAAACATTGATTTTGATGATCCAAAACTGGGTCTTTCTAGGCACAAGATCCGAAATGAGCTTCAAAGAGAATGTTGTGTGTCAAAATTCCATTTTGATGCTACAGGCTCTATAATATGGACTTGCTTCTTGAAACCTTGTTGTGCCTCCAAACACTGATTTTGATGTTCCAAAATCAGTGCTTTCAAGGCACAAGCTCTGAAATGAGGTTCTCAGAGCACAATGTGCATCAAAATCATATTTTGACACTACAGTCTCTGGAATAGGGACTTGCGTCTTAAAAGCTTGTTGTGCCTCCACACACCAATTTTGATGCTTTAAAACCGAAGATTTTGAGGCATAAGCTCCAAAACAAGGTTGCAAGAGCATGATGTGCGTAAAATCCAATTTTGACGCTACCGGCTTCACAATCACGATTTGCATCTTGAAACATTGTTGTGCCTCCAAAGATCGATTTTAATGCTCCAAAACTGAGGTTTTGATGCACAATTTCTAAAACAGGGTTCTAAGAGCACAATATGCATCAAAATTGATGCTACTGGTTCTAGAATCAAGGCTTGCATCTTGAAACCTTGTTGTGCCTCAAAGCACTGATTTTGATGCTCTGAAACTGGGGCTTTCAAGGCACAAGCTTCGTAATGTGGTTCTAAGAGCATGATGTGCGCCAAAATCAGATATTGACGCTATTGACTCTTGAATCGGGACTTGCATCTTGAAACCATGTTGTGCCTTCAAACATTGATTTTGATGCTCCAAAATTGAGTCTTTCGAGGCAAAAGCTCCGAAATGAGCTTCTAAGAGAATGATGTGCGTCAAAATAGAATTTTGACACTACAGGCTTTGGAATAGGGATTTGCTTCTTGAAACCTTGTTGTGCCTTAAAACATTGATTTTGACATTCCAAAATCAGGGCTTTCAAGGCACAAGCTCCGAAATGAGGTTCTAGGAGCATGATGTACATCAAAATTGTGTTTTGACGCTACCGACTCTGGGATAAAGACTTGTGTCTTGAAACCTTGTTGTGCCTCCAAACACTAATTTTTATGCTCAAAAAATGAGGCTTTTGAGGCACGACCTCCGAAACGAGGTTGTAAAAACACCATGTTTGTCAAAATCAT
This sequence comes from Cryptomeria japonica, assembly GCF_030272615.1. Classification (NCBI taxonomy): domain Eukaryota; kingdom Viridiplantae; phylum Streptophyta; class Pinopsida; order Cupressales; family Cupressaceae; genus Cryptomeria; species Cryptomeria japonica. The sequence goes on along the minus strand of NC_081415.1, from coordinate 381,953,797 downwards.
CTTTTTACGCTATCAGCTTGAGAATCGAGATTTGTGTCTTAAAACCTTGTTGTGCCTTTAAACATTGATTTTGATGTTTTGAAACTGGAGCTTCCGAGCCACACGCTCCGAAATGAAGTTCTAAGAGCACGATGTGCATCAAAATCGCGTTTTGACACTACAGGCTCCGGAATAGGGACTTGTATCTTGAAAGCTTGTTGTGCCTCCAAACACCAATTCTGATGCTTCGAAATTGAAGATTTTGAGGCATAAGTTCCAAAACAAGGTTCTAAGAGCGTGATGTGCGTCAAAATCAAGTTTTGACACTACCAGCTCCAGAATTAGGACTTGCATCTTGAAACCTTGTTGTGCCTCCAAACATCGATTTTGATGCTCCAAAACTTGGGCTTTTGATGCACAATTTCTAAAACACGGTTCAAAGAGCACAATGTGCATCAAAATTGAATTTTGATGCTACTAGCTCTAGAATTGGGGCTTGCATTTTGGAACCTTGATGTGCCTCTAAACACTGGTTTTGATGCTCCGAAACCGGGGCTTTTGAGGCACAAACTTCGAAATGAGGTTCTAAGAGCACGATGTGCACCGAAATCAGATTTTCACGCTATTGACTCTAGAATCAGAACTTGCATTTTGAAACCTTGTTGTGCCTCCAAAGATTGATTTTGATGCTCCAAAACTGGGTCTTTCGAGGCACAAGCTCTGAAATGAGCTTCTAAGACAATGATGTGCATCAAAATGGAATTTTGATGCTACATGCTCCGGAATAGGGACTTGCTTCTTGAAACCTTGTTGTGCCCCAAAACATTGATTTTGATGTTCCAAAATCAGGGCTTTCAAGGCACAAGCTCTGAAATGAGGTTCTAAGAGCATGATGTACATTAAAATTGCGTTTTGATGCTACCGACTCTAGAATTGGGACTTGTGTCTTGAAACCTTATTGTGCCTCCAAACACTAATTTTTATGCTCGAAAAATGAGGCTTTTGAGGCACAACCTCCGAAATGAGGTTCTAAGAACACCATGTTTCTAAAAATCATGTTTTGACGCTATCAGTTTGAGAATCGTGACTTGTGTCTTAAAACCTTGTTGTGCCTTAAAACAGTTATTTGTATGTTTTGAAATTGGAGATTTCGAGCTACAAGCTCCGAAACGAGGTTCTAAGAGCATGATGTTCATCAAAATCACGTTTTGACACTATGGTCTCTGGAATAGGGAATTGTGCCTTGAAAGCTTGTTTTGCCTCCAAACACCAATTTTGATGCTTCGAAACTAAAGATTTTGAGGCATAAGCTCCTAAACAAGGTTCTAAGAGGACGATGTGCATCAAAATTTAAGCAGCAAAACAAAGTTCTAAGAGCACGATGTGCGTCAAAATCAAATTTTGAGGCTACTGACTCTATTATCAAGAGGTACATCTTGAAACCTTATTGTGCCTCCAAACATTGATTTTGATGCTCCAAAACTAGGGTTTTGAGGCATTATTTCTAAGAGCACAATGTGCATCAAAATTGAATTTTGATACTACTGGCAGTAGAATCGGGGCTTGCATCTTGAAACTCTATTGTGCCTCAAAACACTGATTTTGATGCTCCAAAACGAGGGCTTTCAATGCACAAGCTCCAAAATGAGGTTTTAATAGCACGATGTACATCAAAATTACGTTTTGACGCTACTGACTCTGGAATTGGGACTTGTGTCTTGAAACCTTGTTGTGCCTCCAAAAATTATGCTTTCGAGGCATGACCTCCGAAATGAGGTTTGTAAAAATCATGTTTTGACGCTATTAACTGTAGAATGGAGACTTGTGTCTTGAAACCTTGTTGTGCCTTTAAACATTAGATTTGATGTTATGAAACTAGAACTTTTGAGCCACACGATCCGAAACGAGGTTCCAAGAGCACGCACGATGTGCATCAAAATAACGTTTTGATACTACACACTCCAAAATAGGGACTTGCATCTTGAAAGCTTGTTGTGCCTCCAAACACCAATTTCAATGCTTTGAAACTGAAGATTTTGAGGCATAAGCTCCAAAACAAGGTTCTAAGAGCACGATGTGCGTCAAAATCAAATTTTAATGCTACTAGCTCCAAAATTATGTCTTGCATCTTGAAACCTTGTTGTGCCTCCAAACATCGATTTTGATGCTCCAAAAATAGGGCTTTTGAGGTAAAATTTCTAAAACGGGTTTCTAAGAGCACAATGTGCATCAAAATTGAATTTTGATGCTACTGGCTCTAGAATCGGGGCTTGCATCTTGAATTGAAACCTTGTTGTTCCTCAAAACACTATTTGTGATGTTTCGAAACCGGGGCTTTTGAGGCACAAGCTTCGAAATGAGGTTTTAAGACCATGTGTGCCAAAATCAGATTTTGACACTATTGACTCTAGAATCAGTACTTGCATCTTGAAACCTTATCGTGGCTCCCAACATTGATTTTGATGCTCCAAAACTGGTTCATTCGAGGCACAAGCTCCGAAATGAGCTTCTTAGAGAATGATGTGCTTCAAAATGGAATTTTGACGCTACGGGCTCCGGAATAGGGACCAGCTTCTTGAAACCTTGTTGTGCCTCAAAACATTGATTTTGATATTCCAAAATCATGGCTTTCAAGCCACAAGCTCCGAAATGAGGGTCTAGGAGCACGATGTACATCAAAATTGCATTTTTATGCTACCGACTTTGGAATTGGGACTTGTGTCTCGAAACCTTGTTGTGCCTCCAAACAATAATTTTAAAGCTTTGTGAAAGAGACTTTTGAGGTACAACCTCTGAAATGAGGTTCTAAGAATACCATGTTTGTCGAAATCATGTTTTGACGCTATCGACTTGAGAATCAGGACATGTCTTGAAACCTTGTTTTTCTTTTAAATATTGATTTTGATGTTTTGAAACTTGAGCTTTCGCGCCACATGCTTTGAAACGAGGTTCTAATAGCACGATGTGCATCAAAATCACGTTTTGACACTACAGCCTCTGGAATAGGGACTTGCCTCTTGGAAGCTTGTTGTGCGTCCAAACACCAATTTCGATGCTTCAAAACCAAAGATTTTGAGGCATAAGCTCCAAAACAAGGTTCTAAGAGTACGATGTGTGTCAAAATCAAATTTTGATGCTACAGGCTCCGGAATCAGGACTTACATCTTGAAATCTTGTTGTGCCTCCAAACATCAATTTTGATGCTCCAAAACTAGGGCTTGCTAGTGGCTGTAGAATCGGGGCTTGCATCTTGAAACGTTGTTGTGCCTCAAAACACTGATTTTGATGTTCTGAAACCAAGCCTTTCGAGGCACAAGCTTTAAAATGAGGTTCTAAGAGCACGATGTGCGCCAAAATCAGATTTTGACGCTATTGACAATAGAATTGAGACTTGCATTTTCAAACCTTGTCCTGCCTCCAAACATTGATTTTGATGCTCCAAAATTGGGTCTTTCGAGGCACAAGCTGCGAAATGAGCTTCTTAGAGAATGATGTTCGTCAAAATGGAATTTTGATGCTACAGGCTCTGGAATAGGGACTTTCTTCTAGAAACCTTGTTGTGCCTCAAAACATTGATTTTGATGTTCCAAAATTAGGACTTTCAAGGCACAAGCTATGAAATGAGGTTCTAAGAGCACGATGTACATCGAAATTGCATTTTGACGCTACCGACTCTAGAATTGGGACTTGTGTCTCGAAACCTTGTTGTGCCTCCAAACACTAATTTTTATGCTATCATCTTGAGAATTGGCACTTGTGTCTTGAAACCTTTTTGTGCCTTTAAACATTGATTTTGATGTTTTGAAACTGGAGCTTTCAAGCCACACGCTCCGAAATGAGGTTATAAGAGCATGATGTGCATGAAAATCACGTTTTGAAACTACAGGTTCGAGAATAAGGACTTGCATCTTGAAAGGTTGTTGTGGCTCCAAACACCAATTTCGATGCTCCGAAAGTGAAGACTTTGAGGTATAAGCTCCAAAACAAGGTTCAAAGAGCGCAATGTGCATCAAAATCAAAATTTGACGCTACTGGCTCTAGAATCGGGGCTTGCATCTTGAAAACTTGTTGTGCCTCAAAACACTGATTTTGATGCTCTGAAATCAGGGCTTTCGAGGCACAAGCTTCAAAATGAGGTTCTAAGAGCACGATGTGTACCAAAATCAAATTTTGATGCTATTGACTCTAGAATCATGACTTCCTTCTTGAAACCATGTTGTGCCTCTAAACATTGATTTTGATACTCTAAAATAGGGTCTTTCGAGGCACAAGCTCCGAAATGAGCTTCTAAGAGAATGATGTGCGTCAAAATAGAATTTTGATGCTACAGTCTTCGGAATAGGGACTTGATTCTTGAAACCTTGTTGTTCCTCAAAATATTTATTTGGATGTTCCAAAATCAGGGCTTTCAAGCCACAAGCTCCAGAATGAGGTTCTAAGAGCACGATGTACATCAAAATTACGTTTTGACGCTATCGACTCTGGAATAGGGACTTGTGTCTTGAAACCTTGTTGTGCCTCCAAACACTAATTTTTATGCTCCAAAAATGAGGCTTTTGAGGCACAACCTCTGAAATGAGGTTCTAAGAACACCATGTTTGTCAAAATCGTGTTTTGACGCTATCAGCTTGAGAATCGGGACTTACCTTGTTGTGCCTTTAAACAATGATTTTGATTATCTGAAACTAGAGCTTTCGAGCCACACACTCCGAAACGAGGTTCTAAGAGCACGATGTACATCAAAATCATGTTTTGACACTATAGGCTCCGGAATAGGGAGTTGCATCTTGAAAGCTTTTTGTGCCTCCAAACACCAATTTTGATGCTTCGAAACCAAAGATTTTGAAGCAAAAGCTCCAAACCAAGGTTCTGAGAGCACGATGTGCATCAAACTCAAATTTTGACGCTACCAGCTCTAGAATCAGGACTTTCATCTTGAAACCTTGTTGTGCCTCCAAACATCAATTTTGATGCTCCAAAACTTGGGCTTTTGAGGCACAATTTCTAAACTAGGGTTCTAAGAGCACAATGTGCATCAAAATTGAATTTTGATGCTACTGGCTCTAGAATCAGGGCTTGCATCTTGAAACCTTTTTGTGCCTCAAAACACTGATTTTGATGCTCCAAAAACAGGGATTTCGAGGAACAAGCTCCGAAATGAGGTTCTAAGAGTATGATGTGCGGCAAAATCATATTTTGACGCTTTTGACTCTAGAATCGGGACTTGTATCTCTAAACCCTGTTGTGACTCCAAATATTGATTTTGATGCTTCAAAACTGGGTCTTTCGAGGCACAAGCTCCAAAATGAGCTTCTAAGATAATGATATGCATCAAAATTTCATTTTGATGCTATAGGCTCCAGAAGAGGGACTTGCTTCCTAAAAATATTGATTTTGATGTTCCAAAATTAGGGCTTTCAAGGCACAAGCTTCGAAATTAGGTTCTAAGAGCACGATGTTCATCAAAATTGCGTTTTGAAGTTACCGACTCTGGAATTGGGACTTGTGTCTTGAAACCTCTTTGTGCCTCCATACAATAATTTTTATGCTCCAAAAAGGAGGCTTTTGAGGCACGACCTTCGAAATGAGATTCTAAGAATACCATGTTTGTCAAAATTGTGTTTTGACGCCATCAGCTTGAGAATCGAGACTTGTGTCTTGAAACTTTGTTGTGCCTTTAAACATTCATTTTGATGTTTTTAAACTGGAGCTTTCGAGCCACATGCTCCGGAACGAGGTTCTAAGAGCACGCACGATGTGCATCAAAATCACTTTTTGACACTACAGGCTCCGGAATAGGGACTTGAGTCTTGAAAGCTTGTTGTGCCTCCAAACACCAATTTTGATGCTTCAAAACCGAGGTTCTAAGATTTTGATGCTTCGAAATTTCAACACTACCAGCTCCAGAATCAAGACTTGCATCTTGAAACCTTGTTATGCCTCCAAACATAAGTTTTGAAGCTCCAAAACTGGTTTTAATGCTCCAAAACTAGGGCATTTGAGGCACAATTTCTAAAACAGGGTTCTAAGAGCACAATGTGCATCAAAATTGAATTTTGATGCTACTGGCTGCAGAATCAGGGCTTGCATCTTGAAACTTTGTCGTGCCTCAAAACACTGATTTTAACGCCAAAATCAGATTTTAAAGCTATTGACTCTAAGAGCACAATGTGCGGCAAAATCATATTTTAACGCTATTGACTCTAGAATCGGGACTTGCATCTTGAAATGTTGTGCCTCCAAACATTGATTTTGATGCTCCAAAACTAGGTCTGTCGAGGCACAAGCTCCGAAATGAGCTTCTAAGAGAATATTGTGCGTCAAAATTCCATTTTGACACTACAGGCTCCGGAATAGGGACTTGCTTCTTGAAACCTTGTTGTGCCTCCAAACAGTGATTTTGACGTTCCAAAATCAGGGATTTCAAGGCACAAGCTCCAAAATGACGTTCTAAGAGCACGATGTACATCAAAATTGCATTTTGACGCTACCGACTCTAGAATTGGGACTTGTGTCTTGAAACATTGTTGTGCCTCCAAACACTAATTTTTTATACTCCAAAAATGAGTCTTTTGAGGCACAACCTCTTAAACGAGGTTCTAAGAACACCATGTTTGTCAAAATCATCTTTTGACGCTATCAGCTTGAGAATCGGGACTTGTGTCTTGAAACCTTGTTGTGCCTTTAAACATTCATTTTCATATTTTGAAACTGGAGCTTTCGAGCCACACGATGTGCATCAAAATCGCGTTTTGACACTACAGGCTCAGGAATAGGGACTTGCATCTTGAAACCTTGTTGTGTCTGAAAACATTGATTTTGATGCTCCAAAACTGGGGCTTTCGAGGCACAAGCTCGAAATGAGGTTCTAAGAGCATGATGTGCACCAAAATCAGATTTTGACGCTATTGAATCTAGAATCAGAACTTGCATCTTGAAACTTTGTTCTGCCTCCAAACATTGATTTTGATGCTCCAAAACTGGGTCTTTCGAGGCACAAGCTCTGAAATGAGCTTCTAAGAGAATGATGTGCATCTACAGGCTCCAGAATAGAAACTCGCTTCTTGAAACCTTGTTGTGCCCCAAAACACTAATTTTGATGATTCAAAATCGGGGCTTTCGACGCACAAGCTCCGCAAACGAGGTTCTAAGAGCACAATGTGCCTCAAAATCACATTTTGATGCGCTACTGGCTCCGAAATCGTGACTTGCGTCTTGCAACCCTCTGCCTCCAAAGACCAGTTTTGATGCTCCTAAATAAGGTTCTAAGAGCACAATGTGCTTCAAAATCGCATTTTGACACTACCGTCTCTGGAATCGGGACTTTCGTCTTGAAACCTTTTTCTTCCTCCAAATACCAATTTTGATGCTCTGAAACCGGGGCGTTCAAGGTGTAAACTTTGAAACAAGGTTCTAAGAGAACGATCCGCATCAAAATTGATTTTTGATGCTACCAGCATGGGAATCGGGACTTGCATCTTGAAACCTTGTTCTACCTCCAAACATTGATTTAGATGTTCCAAAATCAAGGCTTTCAAGGCACAAGATCTGAATTGAGGTTCTAAGAGCACGATGTACATCAAAATATAATTTTGATGCTACCGACTCTGGAATTGGGACTTGTGTCTTGAAACCTTCTTGTGCCTCCAATCACTAATTTTTATGCTCCAAAAATGAGGTTCTAAGAACACCATGTTTATAAAAATCGTGTTTTGATGCTATCAGCTTGAGAATTGGGACTTGTGTCTTGAAACCTTGTTGTGCCTTTAAACATTGATTTTGATGTTTTGAAACTGGAGCTTTCGAGCCACATGCTCCGAAACGAGGCTCTAAGAGCACGATGTGCATCAAAATCATGTTTTGACACTACAGGCTCTGGAATAGGGACTTGCGTCTTGAAAGCTTGTTGTGCCTCCAAACACCAATTTTGATGCTTCGAAACTAAAGATTTTGAGGCATAACCTCCAAAACAAGGTTCTAAGAGCACGATGTGCATCAAAATCTAATGTTGATTGTACCGACTCGAGAATCAGGATTCGCATCTTGAAACCTTTTTGTGCCTCCAAACATCGATTGTGATGCTGCAAAACTATGGGTTTTGAGGCACAATTTCCAAAACAGGGTTGTAAGAGCACAATGTGCATCAAAATTGACTTTTGATGCTACGGGCTCTAGAATCGGGCCTTGCATCTTGAAAGCGGGGCTTTTGAGGCACAAGCTCCGCAAGCGAGGTTCTAAGAGCATGATGTGCGTCAAAATCACATTTTGATGCGCTATCAAGACTTATTTCTTGAAACCTTATTGTGCCTTTAAACATTGATTTTGATGTTTTGAAGTTGGAGCTTTCAAGCCACACGCTCAGAAACGATGTTCTAAGAGCACAATGTTATTCAAAATCACGTTTTGAAACCGAAGATTTTGAGGCATAAGCTCCAAGACAAGGTTCAAAGAGCACGATGTGCGTCAAACTCAAATTTTAATGCTACCGGCTCCATAATCAAGACTTGCATCTTGAAACCTTGTTTTGCCTCCAAACATTGATTTTGATGCTCCAAAACTAGGGCTTTTGAGGCACAATTTCTATAACAGGCTTCTAAGAGCACAGTGTGCATCAAACTTTAATTTTGATGCTACTGGCTCTAGAATCAAGGCTTGCATCTTGAAACCAAGGCTTTCGAGATGCAAGCTTCGAACTGAGGTTCTAAGAGCAAGATGTGCGCCAAAATTAGATTTTGACGCTATTGAATCTAGAATCGAGATTTGCATCTTCAAAACTTGTTGTGACTCCAAACATTGATTTTGATGCTTCAAAATTGGGTCTTTCGAGGCACAAGCTCCGAAATGAGCTTCTAAGAGAATGATGTGCATCAAAATCGAATTTTGACGCTACAGGCTCCATAATAGAGACATGATTCTTGAAACCTTGTTGTGCCTTAAATCATTGATTTTGATGTTCCAAAATCAGGACTTTCAAGGCACAAGCTCCAAAATGAGGTTCTAAGAACACGATGTACATCAAAATTGCGTTTTGACGCTACTGACTTTGGAATTGGGACTTGTGTCTTGAAACACTGTTTTGCCTCCAAACACTAATTTTTTATTCTCCAAAAACGTGGCTTTTGAAGCACAACCTCCGAAATGAGGATCTAAGAACAGCATGTTTGTAAAAAACGTGTTTTGATGCTATCAGCTTGACAATTGGGTCTGGTGTCTTGAAACCTTGTTGTGCCTTTAAACATTGCTTTTGATGTTAGGAAACTGGAGCTTTCGAGCCACATGCTCTGAAACGAGCTTCTAAGGGCACGATGTGCATCAAAATCACGTTTTGACACTACAATCTCCAGAATAGGGACTTGCGTCTTGAAAGCTTGTTGTGCCTCCACACACCAATTTCGATGCTTCGAAACCAAAGATTTTGAGGCATAAGCTCCAAAACAAGGTTCCAAGAGCATGATGTGCATCAAAATCCAATTTTGACGCTACGGGCTCCACAATCAGGATTGTTGTGCCTCCAAAGATCGATTTTGATGCTCCAAACCTGGGGCTTTTGAGGCACAAATTCTAAAACACGGTTCTAAGAGCACAATGTGCATCAAAATTGAATTTTGATGCTACTGGCTCTAGAATCGGGACTTCCAAATCTTGAAACCTTGTTTTGCCTCAAAACATTGATTTTGATGCTCCAAAACTGGGTCTTTCGAGGCAGAAGCTCTGAAATGAGCTTCTAAGAGAATGATGTGCGTCAAAATGGAATTTTAATGCTGTAGGCTCTGGAATAGGGACTTCTTGAAACCTTGTTGTGCCTCCAAACACTGATTTTGATTTTCCAAAATCAGGGCTCTCAAGGCACAAGTTCCGAAATGAGGTTCTAAGAGCATGTACATCAAAATTGCATTTTGATGCTACCGACTCTGGAATTGGGACTTGCATCCAAACACTAATTTTAATGCTTTTAAACCGAATATTTTGAGGCATAAGCTCCAAAACAAGGTTCTAAGAGAACCATGTGCGTCAAAATCAAATTTTGACCCTACCAGCTCAAGAATCAGGACTTGCTACTTGAAACCTTGTTGTGGCTCCAAACATCAATTTTGATGCTCCAAACCAGGGGCTTTTGAGGCACAATTTCTAAAACAGAGTTCTAAGAGCACAATGTGCATCAAAATTGAATTTTGATGCTACTGGCTCTATACCTCTGAAATGAGGTTGTAAAAACCCGATGTTTTTCAAAATCGTGTTTTGTCGCTATCAGCTTGAGAATCGGGACTTTTGTCTTGAAACCTTGTTTTGCCTTTAATCATTGATTTTGTTGTTTTTTAACTGTAGATTTTGAGCCACACACTCCGAAATGAGGTTCTAAGAGCATTATGTGCATCAAAATCACGTTTTGACACAACAGGCTCCGGAATAGGGATTTACAACTTGAAAGCTTGTTGTGCCTCCAAACACCAATTTTGATGCTTCAAAACCGAAGATTTTGAGGTATAAGCTCCAAAACAAGGTTCCAAGTGGACGATGTGCCTCAAAATAAAAATTTGATGCTATCGGCTCTACAATCAGGACTTGCATTAAGAAACCTTGTTGTGCCTCCAAACATCGATTTTTGTGATCCAAAATTGGAGCTTTTGAGGCACAATTTCTAAAACAGTGCTCTAAGAGCACAATGTGAATCAAAATTGAATTTTGATACTACTGGCTCTTGAATCGGGGCTTACATCTTGAAACCTTGTTGTGCCTCCAAACATCGATTTTGATGCTCCAAAACTAGGGCTTTTGAGGGACAATTTCTAAAACAGGGTTCTAAGAGGACAATGTGCATCAAAAGTGAATTTTGATGCTACTGGCTCTAAAATGGGGGCTTGCATCTTGAAATCTTGTTGAGCCTCAAAACATTGATTTTGATGATCCAAAACATGAGCTTTTGAGGCACAATTTCTAAAATAGGGTTCCATGAGCACAATGTGCATCAAAACTGAATTTTGATGCTACTGGCTCTAGAATCGGGGCTTGCATCTTGATCCTTTGTTGTGCCTCAAAACACTGATTTTGATGCTCCAAAACTGGGGCTTTCGAGGCCCAAGCTTCGAAATGAGGTTCTAACAGCACGATGTGCGCCAAAATCAAATTTTGACACTATTGACTTTAGAATCAGGACTTGTATCTTCAAACCCTGTTGTGCCTCCAAACATTGATTTTGATGCTCCAAAACTGGGGTCTTTCAAGGCACAAGCTCCGAAATTAGCTTCTAAGAGAATGATGTGCGTCAAAATAGAATTTTGACGCTACAGGCTCCGGAATAGGGACTTACTTCTTGAAACCTTGTTGTGTCTCAAAACATTGATTTTGATGTTCCAAGATCAAGGCTTTGAAGGCACAAGCTACGAAATGAGGTTCTACGAGCACGATGTACATCAAAATTGCGTTTTGACTTTACCAATTTTGATGCTTCAAAACCGAAGATTTTGAGTTATAAGCTCCAAAACAAGGTTCTAAGAGCACGATGTGCGGCAAAATCAAATTTTGACGCTACCGGCTCCAGAATCAGGACTTGCATCTTCAAACCTTGTTGTGCCTCCAAACATCAATTTTGATGCTCCAAAGTTGGGGCTTTTGAGGCACAATTTCTAAAACAGGGTTCTAAGAGCACAATGTGCATCAAAATTGAATTTTGATGCTACTAGCTCTAGAATCGGAGCTTGCATCTTGAAACCTTGTTGTGCCTCAAAACACAAATTTGGATGCTCTGAAACTAGTTCTTTCGAAGCACAAGCTTCGAAATGAGGTTCTATGAGCATGATGTAAGCCAAAATCAGATTTTGACGCTATTGACTCTAGAATCGGAACTTGCACCAAAATCAGATTTTCTCGATATTGACTCTAGAATTGAAACTTATTTCTTCAAAAGTTGTTGTGCCTCCACACATTGATTTTGATGCTCCAAAACTGGGTCTTTCAAAACACAAGCTCTTAAATGAGCTTCTAAGAGAATGATGTTCGTCAAAATTGAATTTTGATGCTACAGGCTCCGGAATAGGGACTTGCTTCTTGAAACCCTATTGTGCCTGAAAACATTAATTTTGATGTTCCAAAATCAGGGCTTTCAAGGCACGATCTCTGAAATGAGGTTCTAAGACCACGATGTATATCAAAACCTTATTGTGCTTGAAAACATTAATTTTTATGCTCCAAAAATGAGGCTTTTGGGGCACAAACTCCAAAATGAGGTTCTAAGAGCACAATGTTTATTAAAATTGTGTTTTGACGCTATCAGCTTGAGAATTGAGACTTGTGTCTTGAAACCTTGTTGTGCCTTTAAACATTGATTTTGATGTTTTGAAACTAGAGCTTTTGAGCCACATGCTTTGAAAGGAGGTTCTAAGAGCACGATGTGTATCAAAATCACTTTTTGACACTACAAGCTCCGGAATAGGGACTTGCGTCTTCAAAGCATGTTGTGCGTCCAAACACCAAATTCGATGCTTCGAAACCAAAGATTTTGAGTCATAAGCTCCAAAAGAAGGTTCTAAGAGCACAATGTGCGTCAAAATCAAATTTTGACGCTATCGGCTCCAGAATCAGGACTTGCATCTTGAATCCTTGTTTTGCCTCCAAAGATCGATTTTGATGCTCCAAAACTAGGGCTTTTGAGGCACAATTTCTAAAATAGGGTTCTAAGAGCACAAGCTACATCAAAATTGAATTTTGATGCTACTGGCTCTAGATTCAGGGTTTGCATGTTGAAACCTTGTTGTGCCTCAAAACACTTATTTTGATGCTCTGAAATCAGGGCCTTCAAAGCACAAGCTTCAAAATGAGGTTCTAAGAGCACGATGTGCACCAAACTCAGATTTTGACGCTTTTGACTCTAGAATTGGGACTTGCATCTTGAAACCTTGTTGTGCCTCCAAACATTGATTTTCATGCTCCAAAACTGGTTCTTTCAAGGCACAAGCTCCGAAATGAGCTTCTAAGAATTTTGACGCTTTTGACTCTAGAATTGGGACTTGCATCTTGAAACCTTGTTGTGCCTCCAAACATTGATTTTCATGCTCCAAAACCTGTTCTTTCGAGGCATGAGCTCCGAAAGAGAATGATGTGTATCAAAATGGAATTTTGACGCTACAAGCTCCGGAATAGGGACTTGCTTCTTGAAACCTTATTGTGCCTCAAAACATTGATTTTGATGTACAAAAATCAGGGCTTTCAAGGCACAAGCTTTGAAATGAGGTTCTAAGAGCACGATGTACATCAAAATTGTATTTTGACGCTATCGACTCTCGAATTGGGACTTGTGTCTTGAAACCTTGTTATGCCTCCAAGCACGAATTTTTATGCTCCAAAAATGAGGCTTTTATGGGACGACCTCCGAAATGAGGTTCTAAGAACAATATGTTTGTCAAAATTGTGTTTTGACACTATCAGCTTGAGAATCGGGACTTGTGTCTTGAAACCTTGCTGTGCTTTTAAACATTGATTTTAATGTTTTGAAACTACAGCTTACAAACCACACACTCTGAAATGAGGTTCTAAGAGCACATTGTGCATCAAAATCATGTTTTGACACTACAAGCTCCGGAATAGGGACTTCCGTCTTAAAAGCTTGTTCTGCGTCCAAATACCAATTTTGATGCTTCAAAACTAAAGATTTTGAGGCATAAGCTCCAAAACAAGGGATTTCAAGGGACAAGCTCCGAAATGAGGTTCTAAGAGCACGATGTACATCAAAATTGTGTTTTGGTGCTACCGACTCTGGAATTGTGACTCTTGAAACCTTGTTGTGCCTCCAAAGACTAATTTTTATGCTTGAAAAATGAGGTTTTTGAGGCACGACCTCCAAAATGAGGTTCTAAGAACACCATGTTTGTCAAAATCGTGTTTTGATGCTATCAGCTTGAGAATCAAAACTTGTGTCTAGAAACCCTGTTGTGCCTTTAAACATTGATTTTGATGTTTTGAAACAATAGCTTTCAAGCCACACGCTTCGAAATGAGGTTCTGAGAACAAGATGTGCATCAAAATCATGTTTTGACACTACAGGCTCCAGAATAGGGACTTGCATCTTGAATGCTTGTTGTGCCTCCAAACACCAATTTCGATGCTTCAAAACCAAAGATTTTGATGCATAAGCTCATTCTCTGAGCACGATGTGCGTTAAAATCAAATTTTAACGCTATTGGCTCTAGAATCAAGACTTGCATCTTCAAACCTTGTTGTGCCTCCAAACATCGATTTTGATGCTCAAAAACTGGGGCTTTTGAGGCACTTTTTCTAAATCAGGATTCTAAGAGAACAATGTGCATCAAAATTGAATTTTGATGCTATTGGCTCTAGAATCGGGGCTTGGATCTTGAAACCTTGTTGTGCCTCAAAACACTGATTTTGATGCTTCGAAACTGAGGCTTTTCGAGGCACAAGCTTTGAAATGAGGTTCTAAGAGCATGATGTGTTCCAAAATCAAGGATTTCAAGGCACAAGCTCCGAAATGAGGTTCTAAGAGCACGATATTCATCAAAATTGCATTTTGATGATACCGACTCTGGAATTGCGACTCGTGTCTTGAAACCTTGTTGTGCCTTAAAACATTGATTTTGATGTTTTTAAACTGGAGCTTTCAAGCCATAGTCTATGAAACGAGGTTCTAAGAGCATGCACGATGTGCATCAAAAGGACATTTTGACACTATAGGCTCCGGAATAGGGACTTGCATCTGGAAAGCTTGTTGTGCCTCCAAACACAAATTTCGATGATTTGAAACTAAAGATTTTGAGGCATAATCTACAAAACAAGGTTCTATGAGCACGATGTGCATCAAAATCAAATTTTGACGCTACCAACTCCAGAATCAGGACTTGCATCTTGAAACGTTGTTGTGCCTCCAAACATTGATTTTCATGCTCCAAAACTAGGGCTTTTGAGGCACATTTTCTAAAATAGGGTTCTAAGAGCACAATGTTCATCAAAATTAAATTTTGATGCTACTAGCTCTAGAATCAGGGCTGACATCTTGAAACCTTGTTGTGCCTCAAAACACTGATTTTGATGCTCCGAAATCGGGGCTTTCGAGACACAAGCTACGAAATGAGGTTCTAAGAGCACGATGTATGGCAAAATCAAATTTTGACGCTATTGACTCTAGAATAAGGACTTGCATCTTGAAAACTTGTTGTGTCTCCATATATTGATTTTGATGTTCCAAAACTCGATCTTTCGAGGAAAAAGCTCCGAAATGAGCTTCTAAGAGAATGATGTTCGTTAAAATTGAATTTTTATGCTACAGGCTTCGGAATAGGGACTTGCTTCTTGAAACCTTATTGTGCCTCAAAACATTGATTTTGATGTTCCAAAATCAGGGCTTTCAAGACACAAGCTCCGAAATGAGGTTCTTAGACCACGATGTACATGAAAATTGTGTTTTGACATTTCCGACTATTGAATTGGGACTTGTGTCTTGAAACCTTGTTGTGCCTCCAAACACTAATTTTTATGCTCAAAAAATGAGGCTTTTTAAGCACAACCTCTAAAATGAGGTTCTAAGAACACCATGTTTGTCAAAACCGTGTTTTGATGCCATCAGCTGGAGAATTGGGACTTGCATCTTCAAACCTTGTTGTGACTCCAAATATTGATTTTGATGCTTCAAAACTGGGTCTTTCGAGGCACAAGCTCTTAAATGAGCTTCTAAGAAAATGATGTGCATCAAAATTGAATTTTGACACTACAGTTTCTAGAATAGGGACTTTCTTCTTGAAACCTTGTTGTGCCTTAAAACATTGATTTTAATGTTCCAAAATCAAGGCTTTCAAGGCACAAGCTGCGAAATGAGGTTATTAGAGCACGATATACATCAAAATTGCGTTTTGATGCTTCCGACTCTGGAATTGGAATTGGGACTTGTGTCTTGAAAACTTATTGTGCCTCCAAACACTAATTTTTATGCTCCAAAAATGTGGCTTTTGAAGCACAACCTCTGAAATGAGGATCTAAGAACACCATGTTTGTAAAAATCGTGTTTCGATGCTATTAGCTTGAGAATTGGGACTCATGTCTTGAAACCTTGTTGTGCCTTTAAACATTGCTTTTGATGTTTGAAAACTGGAGCTTTCGAGCCACACACCGAAACGAAGTTCTAAGGGCACGATGTGCATCAAAATCATGTTTTGACGCTATAAAATCTGGAATAGGGACTTGCATCTTGAAAGCTTGTTGTGCCTCCAGACACCAATTTTGATACTTCAAAACCAAAGATTTTGAGGTATAAGCTCCAAAACAAGGTTCTAAGAGCACGATGTGCATCAAAATCAAATTTTGATGCTAACGGCTCCAGAATTAGGACTTGCATCTTGAAACCTTGTTGTGCCTCGAAACAAAAATTTTGATGCTCCAAAATTGGGGCTTTTGAGGCAAAATTTCTAAAATAGGGTTCTAAGAGCACAATATGCATCAAAATTGAATTTTTATGCTACTTGCTCTAGAATTGGTGCTTGCATCTTGAAACCTTGTTGTCCCTCAAAACATTGATTTTGATGCTCCGAAATCAGGGCTTTCGAGGCACAAGCTTTGAAATGAGGTTCTTAGAGCACGATGTGCACCAAAATCAGATTTTCACACTATTGACTCTAGAATTGACACTTACATCTTCAAACGTTGTTGTGCCTCCACACATTGATTTTGATGTTCCAAAACTGGGTCTTTCGAGGCACAAGCTCTGAAATGAGCTTCTAAGAGAATGATGTGCGTCAAAATGGAATTTTGACGCTACAAGCTCTGGAATAGGGACTTTCTTCTTGAAACCTTGTTGTGCTTCAAAACATTGATTTTGATGTTCCAAAATCAGGGCTTTCAAGGCACAAGCTCCGAAATCAAGTTCTAAGAGCACGATGTACATCAAAATTGCGTTTTGACGCTACCGACTCTGGAATTGGGACTTATGTCTTGAAACCTTGTTGTGCCCCAAAACACTAATTTTTATTCTCCAAAAATGAGGCTTTTGAATTAGAATCTCTGAAATGAGGTTCTGAGAACACCATGTTTTTCAAAATCATGTTTCGACGCTATCAGCTTGAGAATCGAGACTTGTGTCTTTAAACCTTACTGTGCCTTTAAACATTGATTTTGATGTTTTGAAACTAGAGCTTCCAAGCCACACGCTCCGAAACGAGGTTCTAACAGCACAATATGCATCAAAACCACGTTTTGACATTAAAGGTTCCATAATAGGGATTGTCTTGAAAGCTTGTTGTGCCTCCAAACACCAATTTTGATGATTCAAAACTAAAGGTTTTGAGGTATAATTTCCAAAACAAGGTTCTAAGAGCTTGGTGTGCGTCAAAATCAAATTTTGGCGCTACCAGCTCCAAAATCAGGACTTGCATCTTGAAACCTTGTTGTGCCTCAAAACATCTATTTTCATGCTGCAAAACTGGGGCTTTTGAGGCACAATTTCTAAAACAGGGTTCTAAAAGCACAATGTGCATCAAAATTGAATTATGATGCTACTGGCCCTAGAATCGAGGCTTGCATCTTGAAACCTTGTTGTGCCTCAAAACAATTATTTTGATGCTCCAAAATAGGGGCTTTCGAGGCACAAGCTTTGAAATGAGGTTCTAAGAGCACGATGTGCACCAAAATCAGATTTTCATGCTATTGACTCTAGAATTGACACTTACATCTTCAAACGTTGTTGTGCCCCCACACATTGATTTTGATGTTCCAAAACTGGGTCTTTCGAGGGACAAGCTCTGAAATGAGCTTCTAAGAGAATGATGTGCGTCAAAATGGCATTTTGACACTACAGGCTCTGGAATAGGGACTTTCTTCTTGAAACCTTGTTGTGCTTCAAAACATTGATTTTGATGTTCCAAAATCAGGGCTTTCAAGGCACAAGCTTCGAAATCAAGTTTTAAGAGCACGATGTACATCAAAATTGCATTTTGACGCTACCGACTCTGGAATTGGGACTTATGTCTTGAAACCTTGTTGTGCCTCAAAACACTAATTTTTATGCTCCAAAAATGAGGCTTTTGAGGCAGAACCTCTGAAATGAGGTTCTGAGAACACCATGTTTTTGAAAATCGTGTTTCAACGCTATCAGCTTGAGAATCGGGACTTGTGTCTTGCAACCTTATTGTGCTTTTAAACAATTATTTTGATGTTTTGAAACTAGAGCTTCCAAGCCACACGCTCCGAAACGAGGTTCTAAGAGCACGATATGCATCAAAACCACGTTTTGAAATTACAGGTTCCGTAATAGGGACTTGCATCTTGAAAGCTTGTTCTGCCTCCAAACACCAATTTTGATGATTTGAAACTGAAGATTTTGAGGTATAATTTCCAAAACAAGGTTCTAAGAGCACGGTGTGCGTCAAAATCAAATTTTGGCGCTACCGGCTCTAGAATCAGGACTTGCATCTAGAAACCTTGTTGTGCCTCCAAACATCGATTTTTATGCTCCAAAACTAGGGCTTTTGAGGCACAATTTCTAAAACAGGGTTCTAAGAGCACAATGTGCATCAAAATTGAATTTTGATGGTACTGGCTCTAGAATCGAGGCTTGCATCTTGAAACCTTGTTGTGCCTCAAAACATTGATTTTGATGCTCCGAAATCGGGGCTTTCGAGGCACAAGCTTTGAAATGAGGTTCTAAGAGCACGATGTGCACCAAAATCATATTTTCACGCTATTGACTCTAGAATTGACACTTACATCTTCAAACGTTGTTGTGCCTCCACACATTGATTTTGATGTTCCAAAACTGGGTCTTTCGAGGGACAAGCTCTGAAATGAGCTTCTAAGAGAATGATGTGCGTCAAATTGAAATTTTGACACTACAGGCTCTGGAATAGGACTTTCTTCTTGAAACCTTGTTGTGCTTCAAAACATTTATTTTGATGTTCCAAAATCAGGGCTTTCAAGGCAGAAGCTCCTAAATCAAGTTCTAAGAGCACCATGTACATCAAAATTGCGTTTTGACGTTACCGACTCTGGAATTGGGACTTATGTCTTGAAACCTTGTTGTGCCCCAAAACACTAATTTTTATGCTCCAAAAATGAGGCTTTTGAGGTAGAATCTCTGAAATGAGGTTCTGAGAACACCATGTTTTTCAAAATCATGTTTCGACGCTATCAGCTTGCTTAAAACCTTACTGTGCCTTTAAACATTGATTTTGATGTTTTGAAGCTAGAGCTTCCAAGCCACACGCTCCGAAATGAGGTTCTAAGAGCACAATATGCATCAAAACCATGGTTTGACATTAAAGGTTCCGTAATAGGGACTGTCTTGAAAGCTTGTTGTGCCTCCAAACACCAATTTTGATGATTCGAAACTAAAGGTTTTGAGGTATAATTTCCAAAACAAGGTTCTAAGAGCTTGGTGTGCGTCAATATCAAATTTTGGCGCTACCGGCTCCAGAATCAGGACTTGCATCTTGAAACCTTGTTGTGCCTCCAAACATCGATTTTCATGCTGCAAAACTGGGGCTTTTGAGGCACAATTTCTAAAACAAGGTTCTAAAAGCACAATGTGCATCAAAATTGAATTTTGATTCTACTGGCCCTAGAATCGAGGCTTGCATCTTGAAACCTTGTTGTGCCTCAAAACATTGATTTTGATGCTCCGAAATCGGGGCTTTCGATGCACAAGCTTTGAAATGAGGTTCTAAGAGCACGATGTGCACCAAAATCAGATTTTCACGCTATTGACTCTAGAATTGACACTTACATCTTCAAACATTGTTGCACCTCCACACATTGATTTTGATGTTTCAAAACTGGGTCTTTCGAGGCACAAGCTCTGAAATGAGCTTCTAAAAGAATGATGTGCGTCAAAATGGAATTTTGACGCTACAGGCTCTGGAATAGGGACTTTCTTCTTGAAACCTTGTTGTGCTTCAAAACATTGATTTTGATGTTCCAAAATTAGGGCTTTCAAGGCACAAGCTCTGAAATCAAGTTCTAAGAGCACGATGTACATCAAAATTGCATTTTGACGCTACCGACTCTAGAATTGGGACTTATCTCTTGAAACCTTGTTGTGCCTCAAAACAATAATTTTTATGCTCCAAAAATGAGGCTTTTGAGGTGGAACCTCTGAAATGAGGTTCTGAGAACACCATGTTTTTCAAAATCGTGTTTCGACGCTATCACCTTGAGAATCCGGATTTGTGTCTTGAAACCTTATTGTGCCTTTAAACATTGATTTTGATGTTTTGAAACTAAAGCTTCCAAGCCACACACTCCGAAATGAGGTTCTAAGAGCACGATATGCATCAAAACCACGTTTTGACATTACAGGTTCCGTAATAGGGACTTGTGTCTTGAAAGCTTGTTGTGCCACCAAACACCAATTTTGATAATTCAAAACTGAAGATTTTGAGGTATAATTTCCAAAACAAGGTTCTAAGAGCACGGTGTGCATCAAAATCAAATTTTGGTGCTACCGGCTCCAGAATCAGGACTTGCATCTTGAAACATCGATTTTCATGCTCCAAAACTGGGGCTTTTGAGGCACAATTTCTAAAACAGGGTTCTAATAGCACAATGTGCATCAAAATTGAATTTTGATGCTACTGGCTCTAGAATCGAGGCTTGCATCTTGAAACCTTGTTGTGCCTCAAAACATTGATTTTGATGCTCCGAAACTTGGTCTTTCGAGGAACAAGCTTTGAAATGAGGTTTTAAGAGAAAGATGTGCGCTAAAATCAGATTTTTATGCTATGGACTCTAGAATCAGGACTTGCATGTTGAAACCATGTTGTGCCTCCAAACATTGATTTTGATGCTCCAAAACTGAGTCTTTCAAGGCACAAGCTTCGAAATGAGCTTCTAAGAGAATGATGTGCATCAAAATGGAATTTTGACGCTACAGGCTCTGGAATAGGGACTTGCTTCTTGAAACCTTGTTGTGCCCCAAAACATTGATTTTGATGTTCCAAAATCATGGCTTTCAAGGCACAAGCTCCGAAATGAGGTTCTAAGAGCACGATGTACATCAAAATTACATTTTGACGCTATTGACTCTAGAATTGGGACTTGTGTCTAGAAACCTTGTTGTGCCTCCAAACACTAATATTTATGCTCCAAAAATGAGGGTTTTGAGGCACAACCTCCGAAATGAGGTTCTAAGAACACCATGTTTGTCAAAATCGTGTTTTGACTCTATCAGCTTGAGAATCGGGACTTCTGTCTTGAAACCTTATTGTGCCTTTAAAAATTGATTTGGATGTTTTGAAACTGGAGCTTTCAAGCGACACGCTCTGAAACAAGGTTCTAAGAGCACAATATGCATCAAAATCACGTTTTGACACTAAAGGCTCCGGAATAGGGACAGGCATCTTGAAACCTTGTTGTGCCTCTAAAAACCAATTTTGATGATTTGAAACCAAAGATTTTGAGGTATAAGCTCCAAAACAATGTTCCAAGACCACGATGTGCATCAGAATCAATTTTTGATGTTACCGGCTCATGAATCAAGACTTGCATCTTGAAACCTGGTTTTACCTCCAAACATCAATTTTCATGCTCCAAAATTGGGGCTTTTGAGGCACACTTTCTAAAACAGAGTTCTAAGAGCACAATGTGCATCAAAATTGAATTTTGATGCTACTGACTCTAGAATTGGGGCTTGCATCTTGAAGCCTTGTTGTGCCTCAAAACACTAATTTTAATGCTCTGAAACCAAGGCTTTCGAGGCACAAGCTTCAAAACGAGGTTCTTAGAACATGATGTGTGCCACAATCAGATTTTGATGCTATTGACTCTAGAATCGGGACTTGCATCTTGAAACCTTGTTGTTCCTCCAAATGTTGATTTTGATGCTCCAAAACTAGGTCTTTCGAGGCACGAGCTTCGAAATGAGCTTCTAAGAGAATGATGTGCGTCAAAATAGAATAGGGACTTGCATCTTGAAACCTTGTTGTGCCTCAAAACATTGATTTTGATATTCAAAAATCAAGGCTTTCAAGGCACGAGCTCTGAAATGAGGTTCTAAGAGCACGATATACATAAAAATTCCATTTTGATGCTACCGACTCTGGAATTGGGACTTGTGTCCTCATACCTTGTTATGCTTCCAATTTTTATGCTTCGAAAATCAGGATTTTGAGGCACAACCTCCAAAATGAGGTTCTAAGAACATCATGTTTTTCAAAATCATCTTTTGACACTATCAACTTGTGAAATGGGACTTCTTGTGCCTTTAAACAATGATTTTGATGTTTTGAAACTGGAGCTTTCAAGCCACACGCTTTGAAATGAGGTTCTAAGAGCACGATGTGCATCAAAATCATGTTTTGACACTACAGGCTCCAGAATAAGGACTTGCCTCTTGAAACCTTGTTGTGCCTCAAAACATTGATTTTGATATTCCAAAATTAGGGCTTTCAAGGCACAAGCTCTGAAATGAAGTTCTAAGAGCACAATGTACATGAAAATTGCATTTTGATGCTACCGACTCTGGAATTGGGACTTGTGTCTTGAAACCTTGTTGGGAATAAGGGTTTTGAGGCACAACCTCCGAAATGAGGTTCTAAGAACACTATGTTTGTCAAAATCATGTTTTGACGCTATCAGCTTGAGAATTGGGACTTGTTGTTCCTTTAAACATTGATTTTGATGTTTTGAAACTGGAGCTTTCCAGCCACATGCTCCGAAACAAGGTTCTAAGCATCTTGAAACCTTGTTATGCCTCAAAACACTAATTTTGGTGCTCCAAAACCGAGGCTTTCGAGCCACAAGCTTCAAAATGATGTTCTAAGAGCACGATGTGCACCACAATCAGATTTTAATGCTATTGATTCTAGAATCGGGACTTGCATCTTGAAAATTTGTTGTGCCTCCAAACATTCATTTTGATGCTCCAAAACTGGGTCTTTCGAGGCACAAGCTCCGAAATGAGCTTCTAAGAGAGTAATGTGCATCAAAATGAAATTTTGACGCTACAGGCTCCGGAATATAGACTTGTTTCTTGAAACCTCGTTGTGCCTCCAAACACTGATTTTGATGTTCCAAAATAAGGGCTTTCAAGGCACAAGTTCTGAAATGAGGTTCTAAGAGCACGATATACATCAAAATTGCATTTTAAAGCTACCGACTATGGAATTGGGACTTGTGTCTGGAAACCTTATTGTGCCTCCAAACATTAATTTTTATTCCCAAAAAAGAGGCTTTTGAGGCACAACCTCCAAAATGAGGTTCTAAGAACACCATGTTTGTCAAAATCATGTTTTGATGCAATTAGCTTGAGAATCGGGACTTGTGCCTTTAAACATTGATTTTAATGTTTTGAAACTGGAGCTTTCGACCCACATGATCTGAAACGAGGTTCTAAGAGCATGATGTGCATCAAAATCACGTTTTAATACTATAGGATCTGAAATAGGGACTTGCATCTTGAAAGCTTGGTGTTCCTCCAAACACCAATTTTGATTCTTCAAAACTGAATATTTTGACACTACAGGCTCCGGAATAGGGACTTGCCTCTTGAAATCTTGCTATGCCTCCAAACATCAATTTTGATGATTCAAAACCAAAGATTTTGAGGCATAAGCTCCAAAACAAGGTTCTAAGAACATGATGTGCATCAAAATCAAATTTTGACTCTACCGGCTCCAAAATCAGGACTTGCATCTTGAAACCTTGTTGTTCCTCCAAACATAGTATTTCATTCTCTAAAACTGGGGTTGTTGAGGCACAGTTTCTAAAACAGGTTTCTAAGAGCACAATGTGCATCAAAATTGAATTGTGATGCTACTGGCTCTCGAATCGGGGTTTGCATCTTCGAACCTTGTTTTGCTTCAAAACACTGATTTTGATGCTCCGAAATCGGGGCTTTTGCGGCACAAGTTTCAAAATAAGGTTCTAAGAGTATGATGTGCGTGAAAATCAGAATTTGACGCTATTGACTCTACAATCGGGACTTGCTTTTGAAACCTTGTTGTGCCTCCAAATATTGATTTTGATGCTCCAAAACTGGGTCTTTCGAGGCACAAGCTGCGAAATGAGCTTCTAAAAGAATGATGTGCATTAAAATAGATGCTACAGGCTCGGGAATATGGACTTGTTTCTTGAAAACTTGTTGTGCCTCAAAACATTGATTTTGATGTTCCAAAATCAGGGCTTTCAAGGCACAAGCTTCAAAATGATGTTCTAAGAGCACGATGTACATCAAAATTGCGTTTTGATGCTTCAGACTCTAGAATTGGGACTTGTGTCTTGAAACCTTGTTCTGCCTCCAAACACTAATTTTTATGCTCCGAAAATGAGGCTTTTGAGGCACAACCTCTGGAATAGGGTTCCAAGAATGCCACGTTTGTCAAAATCATGTTTTGACGCTATCATCTTGAGAATCGGGGCTTGTGTCTTGAAACCTTGTTGTGCCTTTAAACTTTGATTTTGATGTTTTGAAATTGGAGCTTTTGAGCCACATGCTTCGAAACGAGGTTCTGAGAGCACGATGTGCATCAACATTGATTTTGATGTTTTGAAATGAGGTTCTGAGAGCATGACTTGCATTTTGAAACCTTTTTGTGCCTCCAAACATCGATTTTGATGCTCCAAAACTGGGGCTATTGAGGCACAATTTCTAAAATAGGGTTCTGATAGCACAATGTGCATCAAAATTGAATTTTGATGCTACTGGTTCTAGAATTGAGGCTTGCATCTCGAAACCTTGTTGTGCCTCAAAACATTGATTTTGATGCTCTGAAACCAGGGCTTTCGAGGCACAAGCTTCGAAATGAGGTTCTAAGAGCACGATGTGTGCCAAAATAAGATTTTGATGCTATTGACTCTAGAATCGGGACTGGCATCTTCAAACCTTGTTGTGCCTCCAAACATTGATTTTGATGTTCCAAAAATAGGTCTTTCGAGGCACAAGCTCTGAAATGAGCTTCTAAGATAATGATGTGCATGAAAATTCCATTTTGACGCTACAGGCTCCAAAATGAGGTTTGAATTTTGACGCTAAAATGAGGTTCTAACAGCACTATGTGCATCAAAATAACGTTTTGACACTACAAGCTCCAGAATAGGGACTTACGTCTTGAAAGCTCGTTGTGCCTCCAAACACCAATTTTGATTCTTTGAAACCAAAGATTTTGAGGCATAAACTCCAAAACAAGGTTCCAAGAGCGTCATGTGCCTGAAAATCAAATTTTGATGCTATCGGCTCCAGAATTAGGACTTGCATCAAGAAACCTTGTTGTGCCTTTCAAAAATCAATTTTGGAGATCCAAAACTAGAGCTTTTGAGGCACAATTTCTAAAACAGGGTTCTAAGAGCTTAATTTCCATCAAAATTAAATTTTGATGCTACTGGCTCTTGAATCGAGGCTTGCATCTTGAAACCTTGTTGTGCCTCAAAACACTAATTTTGATGCTAAAAAACGGGGGCTTTCGAGGTACAAGCTTCGAAATGAGGTTCTAAGAACACGATGTGCGCCAAAATCAGATTTTGACACTATTGACTCTAGAATCGGGACTTGCATCTTGCTACCTTGTTGTGCCTCAAAACACTGATTTTGATACTCTGAAACCGGGGCTTTCGAGCCACAAGCTTCAAAATGAGGTTCTAAGAGCACAATGTGCGCCAAAATCAGATTTTGACACTATTGACTTTAGAATCGGGACTTGTATCTTGAAACCCTGTTGTGCCTCCAAACATTGATTTTGATACTCCAAAACCAGGTCTTTCAAGGCTCAAGCTCCGAAATGAGCTTCTAAGAGAATGATGTGCGTCAAAATGGAATTTTGACGCCACAGGCTCTGGAATAGGGACTTGCTTCTTGAAACCTTTTTGTACCTTAAAACATTGATTTTGATGTTCCAAAATTAGGGCTTTCAAGGCACAAGCTCCGAAAAGAGGTAGCACGATGTACATCAAAATTGTGTTTTGATGCTACCGACTGTGGAATTGGGACTTGTGTCTTGAAACCTTGTTGTGCCTCCAAACACTAATTTTTATACTCCAAAAATGAGGCTTTTGAGGCACAACCTCATAAATGAGGTTTTAAGAACACCATGTTTGTCAAAATCGTGTTTTGACGCTATCAGCTTGAGAATCGGGACTAATGACTTGAAACGTTGTTGTGCCTTTAAACATTGCTTTTGATGTTTTGAAACTGGAGCTTTCGAGCCAAATGCTCTCAAACGAGGTTCGAAGAGTACGATGTGCATCAAAATCATGTTTTGACACTGTTAGGCTCTGAAATAGGGAGTTGCATCTTGAAAGCTTGTTGTGCCTCCAGACACTAATTTTGATGCTTCGAAACCGAAGATTTTGAGGCATAAGATCCAAAACAAGGTTCTAAGAGCACGATGTGCGTTAAAATAAAATTTTGACGTTACCGGCTCTAGAATCAGGACTTGCATCTTAAAACATTGTTGTCTCTCCAAACATTGATTTTGATGCTTGAAAGTTGGGGCTTTTGAGGCACAATTTTTAAAAATGGGTTCGAAGAGCACAATGTGCATCAAAATTGAATTTTGATGCTACTTGCTCTAGAATTGGAGTTTGCATCTTGAAACCTTGTTCTGCCTCAAAACACAAATTTGGATGCTGCAAAACCAGGGCTTTCGAGGCACAAGCTTTGAAATGAGATTCTAAGAGCATGATGTACGCTAAAATAAGATTTTGACGCTATTTACTCTAGAATCGGGACTTGCACCAAAATCAGATTTTCACGCTATTGACTCTAGAATTGACACTTACATCTTCAAACGTTGTTGTGCCTCCACACATTGAATTTGATACTCTAAAACTGGATCTTTCAAGGCACAAGCTCTGAAATGAGCTTCTAAGAGAATGATGTGCGTCAAAATTGAATAGGGAGTTGCATCTTGAAAGCCTGTTGTGCCTCCAAACACCAATTTTGATGCTTCAAAACCAAAGATTTTGAGGCATAAGTTCCAAAAAAAGGTTCTAAGAGCACGATGTGTCTCAAAATCAAATTTTGACAAAATCAAATTTTGACACTACCGGCTCCAGAATCGGAGCTTGCATCTTGAAACCTTGTTGTGCCTAAAAACATTGATTTTGATGTTAGTCACAATCATGTTTTGATGTTATCAGCTTGAGAATCGGGACTTGTGTCTTGAAACGTTGTTGTGCCTTTAAACATTGATTTTGTTGTTTTGAAACTGCAGCTTTTGAGCCACACACTCCAAAACAAGGTTCTAAGGGCATGATGTGCATCAAAATTACGTTTTGACACTACAGGCTCCGGAATAGGGACTTGCATCTTGAAAGCTTGTTGTGTCTCCAAACACCAATTTTGATTCTTCGAAACCGAAGATTTTGAGGCATAACCTCCAAAACAAGGTTCTAAGAGCACGATGTGCGGACGCTACCGGCTCCATAATTAGGACTTGCATCTTGAAACCTTGTTGTGCCTCCAAACATCGATTTTTATGCTCCAAAACTGGGGCTTTTGAGCCAAAATTCTAGAACAGGGGTCTAAGAAAACAATGTGCATCAAAATTGAGTTTTGATGCTACTAGCTCTAGAATCGGGGCTTGCATCTTAAAACCTTGTTGTGTCTCAAAACACTGATTTTGATACTCCAAAACTGGGGCTTTCGAGGCACAAGCTTTGAAATGAGGTTATAAGAGCACGATGTGTGCCAAAATCAGATTTTGACACTATTGAATCTTGAAACCTTGTTGTGTCTCTAAACATTGATTTTGATGCTCCAAAAGTCTTTCGAGGCACAAGCTCTGAAATGAGCTTCTAAGAGAATGATGTGCGTCAAAAAGGACTTTTGACGCTACAGATTCCGGAAAAGGGACTTGCTTCTTGAAACCTTGTTGTGCCTCAAAACATTGATTTTGATTTTCCAAAATTGCGTTCTAAGAGGTTCTAAGAGCACGACATACATCAGAATTGCGTTACGATGCTACCGACACTGGAATTGGGACTCATGTCTTGAAACCTTATTGTGCCTCCAAACACTAATTTTTATTCACCAAAAATGAGGCTTTTGGGTCAGGACCTCTAAAATGAGGTTCTAAGAACACCATGTTTGTCAAAATCATGTTTTGACGCTGTCAACTTGAGAATCGGGACTTGTGTCTTGAAACCTTGTTGTGGCCTTAAACATTGATTTTGATGTTTTGAAACTGGAGCTTACGAGGCACACGCTCTGAAACGAGGTTCTAAGAGCACGATGTGCATCAAAATCACGTTTTGACACTACAGGCTCCGGAATAGGGACTCGCATCTTTAAAGCTTGTTGTGCCTCCAAACACCAGTTTTGATGTTTTGACACTGGAGCTTTTGAGCCACACTCTCCGAAATGAGGTTCTAAGAGAACGATGTGCATCAAAATCACGTTTTCGCACTATAGGCTCTGGAATAGGGACTTGCGTCTTGATAGCTTATTGTGCCTCCACACACCAATTTCGGTGCTTCGAAACCAAAGATTTTGAGGCATAAGCTCCAAAACAAGGTTCCAAGAGCACGCTCTGCATCAAATTCAAATTTTGACACTACAGGCTCCAAAATCAGTACTTGCATCTTGAAACCTTGTTGTGTCTCAAAAGACTGATTTTGATGCTTTGAAACCGGGGCTTTCAAGGCACAATCTTCGAAATGATGTTCTAAGAGCATGATGGGCAGTAAAATCAAATTTTGACGCTATTGACTCTAGAATCGTGACATGCATTTTGAAACCTTGTTGTGCCTTCAAACATTGATTTTGATGTTCCAAAACTGGGTCTTTCGAGGCACAAGCTCCGAAATGAACTTCTAAGAGAATGATGTGAGTCAAAATGGAATTTTGACGCTACAGGCTCCGGAACAGGGGCTCGTGTTTTGACGCTATCAGCTTGAGAATATGGACATGTGTCTTGAAACCTTATTGTACCTTTAAACATTGATTTTGATGTTTTGAAACTGGAGCTTTCAAGCCACACGCTCGGAAATGAGGTTCTAAGAGCATGACTTGCATCAAAATCACGTTTTGACACTACAGGCTCCGGATTAGGGACTCGCGTCTTGAAAGATTGTTGTGCCTCCAAACACCAATTTTGATGCTTCGAAACCGAAGATTTTGAGGCATAAGCTCCAAAACAAGGTTCTAAGAGCACGATGTGTGTCAAAATCAAATTTTGATGCTACAGGCTCCAGAATCAGGATTTGCATCTTGAAACCTTGTTATGCCTCCAAACATCGATTTTGAAGCTCCAAAACCGGTTTTGATGCTCCAAAACTAGGGCTTTTGAGACACAATTTCTAAAACAGGGTTCTAAGAGCACAATGTGTATCAAAATTGAATTTTGATGCTACTGGCTATAGAATCGGGGCTTGCATCTTGAAACCGTGTGTTGCCTCAAAACACTGATTTTAACGCCAAAATCAGATTTTAACATTATTGAATCTAAGAGCACGATGTGCGCCAAAATCAGAATTCAACGCTATTGACTCTAGAATCGGGACTTGCTTCTTGAAACCTTGTTGTGCCTCCAAACACTGATTTTGATGTTCCAAAATTAGGGCTTTCAAGGCACAAGCTCTGAAATGAGGTTCTAAGAGCACGATGTACATCAAAATTGCGTTTTGACGCTACCAACTATGGAATTAGGACTTGTGTCTTCAAACATTGTTGTGCCTCCAAACACTAATTTTTATGCTCCAAAAATGAGGCTTTTGAGACACAACCTCCGAAAATGAGGTTTTAAGAATAGCATGTTTGTCAAAATCGTGGTTTGATGCTATTAGCTTGAGGAATGGGACTTGTGACTTGAAACCTTGTTTTTCCTTTAAGCATTGATTTTGATGTTTTGAAACTAGAGCTTTCGAGCCATACACTCTAAAACGTGGTTCTAAGAGTACAATGTGCATCAAAATCATGTTTTGACACTACAGTCTCAGGAATAGGGACTTGCATCTTGAAAGCTTGTTGTGCCTCCACACACCAATTTTGATGCTTCGAAATCAAAGATTATGAGGCATAAGCTCCACAACAAGGTTCCAAGAGCATGATGTGCGTCAAAATCCAATTTTGACGCTATTGGCTCCAAAGTCAGGACTTGTATCTTGAAACCTTGTTGTGCCTCCAAACATCGATTTTGATGCTCCAAAACTTGGGCTTTTGAGGCACAATTTCTAAAATAGGGTTTGAAGAGCACAATGTGCATCAAAATTGAATTTTGATGCTATGGCTCTAGAATTGGGGCTTGCATCTTGAAACCTTGTTGTGCCTCAAAACACTGATTTTGATGCTCTAAAAAAGGGGATTTTGAGGCACAAGCTTCGAAATGAGGTTCTAAGAGCAAGATGTGCGCCAAAATCAAAATTTGACGCTATTGACTCTAGAATAGGGACTTGCATCTTGAAACCTTGATATTGATGCTCCAAAACTAGCTCTTTCGAGGCATAAGCTCTGAAATGAGCTTCTAAGAGAATGATGTGCGTCAAAATTGAATTTTGACGCTACCGGCTCCAAAATCAATACTTGGATCTTGAAACCTTGTTGTGCCTCCAAACATCGATTTTGATGCTCCAAAACTTGTGCTTTTGAGGCAGAATTTCTAATACAGTGTTCGAAGAACACAATGTGCTTCAAAATTGAATTTTGATGCTATTGCCTCTAGAAAAGGGGCTTGCATCTTGAAACCTTGTTCTGCCTCAAAGGACTGATTTTGATGCTTCGAAACCAGGTCTTTCGAGGCACAAGCTCTGGAATGAACTTCTAAGAGAATGATGCACAGGCTCCGGAATAGGGACTTGCTTCTTGAAAACTTCTTGTGCCTCAAAACATTGATTTTGATGTTCCAAAATCAAGGCTTTCAAGGCACAAACTCCAAAATGAGGTTCTAAGAACACCATGTTTTGACGCTATCAGCTTGAGAATCTAGACATGTGTCTTGAAACCTTATTGTACCTTTAAAGATTTATTTTGATGTTTTGGAACTGGAGCTTTTGAGCCACATGCTCCAAAACGAGGTTCTAAGAGCACGACTTTCATCAAAATCACGTTTTGACACTACAGGCTCCGGAATAGGGACTTGCATCTTGAAAGATTGCTGTGCCTCCAAACACCAATTTTGATGCTTTGAAACTGAAGATTTTGAGGCATAAGCTCCAAAACAAGGTTCTAAGAGCACGATGTGTGTGAAAATCAAATTTGGACGCTAGCGGCTCCAGAATCAGGAGTTGCATCTTGAAGCTTGTTATGCCTCCAAACATCGGTTTTGAAGTTCCAAAACTAGGGCTTTTGAGAAACAATTTCTAAAACAGGGTTGTAAGACCACAATGTGCATCAAAATTGAATTTTGATGCTACTGGCTGTAGAATTGGGGCTTGCATCTTGAAACCTTATTGTGCCTCCAAACATTGATTTTGATGCTCCAAAACTGGGGCTTTTGAGGCACAATTACTAAAATAGGGTTCTAAGAGCACAATATGCATCAAAATTGGATTTTGATGCTACTGACACTAGAATCAGGGCTTGCATCTTGAAACTCTATTGTGCCTCAAAATATTTATTTTAATGCTCCAAAACTGGGGCTTTCGAGGCACAAGCTTCGAAATGAGGTTCTAAGAGCACGATGTGCGCCAAAATCATATGTTGACTCTATTGAGTCTAGAAACCGGACTATCTTGTTGTGCCTCCAAACATTGATTTTGATGCTCCAAAACTGGGTCTTTTGAGGCACAAGCTCCAAAATGAGCTTCTTAAAGAATGATGTGCATCAAAATGGAATTTTAACGCTACAAGCTTCAAAAATAGGGACTTGCTTCCTGAAACCTTGTTGTGCCTTAAAACATTGATTTTGATGTTCCCAAATGAGGGCTTTCAAGGCACAAACTTCGAAATGAGGTTGTAAGAGCATGATGTACATCAAAATTACATTTTGACGCTACCGACTCTGAAATTTGGACTTGTGTCTTGAAACCTTGTTGTGCCTCCAAATACTAATTTTTATACTCCAAAAATGAGGCTTTTATGAAACGACCTCTAAAATGAGGTTCTAAGAACGCCGTGTTTGTGAAAATCGTGTTTTGACGCCATCATCTTGAGAATCATGACTTGTGTCTTGAAACCTTGTTGTGCCTTTAAACATTGATTTTGATGTTTTGAAACTGGAGCTTTTGAGCCACATGCTATGAAATGAGGTTATAAGAGCATGATGTGCATCAAAATCACGTTCTGAAACTACAGGCTCCGAGATAATGACTTGTGTCTTGAAAGCTTGTTGTGCCTCCAAACACCAATTTCAATGCTTCAAAACCAAAGATTTTGAACCATAAGCTCCAAACCAAGGTTCTAAGAGCACGTGTGCGTCAAAATCAAATTTTGATGCTACCGGCTCCAAAATCAGGACTTCCATCTTGAAACCTTGTTGTGCCTCCAAACATCAATTTTGACGCTCCAAAAATAGGGCGTTTGAGGTAAAATTTCTAAAACAGGGTTCTAAGAGCACAATGTGCATCAAAATTGAATTTTGATGCTACTGGCTCTAGAAAAACCTTGTTGTGCCTCAAATCACTGATTTTGATGTTTTGAAACTGGGGGTTTCTGGGCAGAAACTTCGAAATGAGGTTCTAAGAGCAAGATGTGTGCCAAAATCAGATTTTGATGCTATTGACTCTAGAATCGGGACTTGCATCTTGAAACCTTATTGTGCCTCCAAACATTGATTTTCATGTTCCAAAACTGGTTCATTTGAGGCACAAGCTCCAAAATGAGCTTCTTAGAGAATGATGTGCTTCAAAATGGAATTTTGACGCTACGGGCTCCAGAATACAAACCAGCTTCTTGAAACCTTGTTGTGCCTCAAAACACTGATTTTGATGCTCTGAAACTGAGGCTTTCGAGGCACAAGCTTTAAAATGAGGTCCTTCAAACCTTGTTGTGCCTCCAAACATTGACTTTGATACTCCAAAACTGGGTCTTTCGAGGCAGAAGCTCCAAAATGAGCTTCTAAGAGAATGATGTGCATCAAAATGGAATTTTGATGCTACAGGCTCTGGAATAGGGACTTTCTTCTAGAAACCTTTTTGTGTCTCAAAACATTGATTTTGATGTTCCAAAATCAGGGCTTTCAAGGAACAAGCTCCGGAATGAGGTTCTAAGAGCACGATGTACATCAAAATTGGGATTTGTGTCTCGAAACCGTGGTGTGCCTCCAAACACTAATTTTTATACTCCAAAAACAAGGCTTTTGAGGCACAACCTCCGAAATGAGGTTCTAAGAATACCATGTTTGTCAAAATCATGTTTTGACGCTATCATCTTGAGAATCGGGACTTGTGTCTTGAAACCTTTTTGTGGCTTTAAATATTGATTTTGATGTTTTGAAACTGGAGCTTTCGAGCCACATGGTCCGAAACGAGGTTATAAGAGCATGATGGGCATCAAAATCATGTTTTGAAACTATAGGCTCCAGAATAAGGACTTGCGTCTTGAAAGCTTGTTGTGCCTCCAAACACCAATTTCGATGCTTTGAAAGCGAAGATTTTGAGGCATAAGCTCCAAAACAAGGTTCTAAGAGCGCAATGTGCATCAAAATCAAATTTTGACGCCACTCGCTCTTGAATCGGGGCTTGCATCTTGAAACCTTCTTGTGCCTCAAAATACTGATTTTGATGCTCTGAAATCAATGCTTTTGAGGCACAAGCTTCAAAATAAGGTTCTAAGAGCACGATGTGTGCCAAAATCAAATTTTGATGCTATTGACTCTAGAATCGTGACTTGCATCTTCAAACTTGTTTGTGCCTCTAAACATTGATTTTGATGCTCCAAAACTGGGTCTTTCGAGGCACAAGCTCCGAAATGAGCTTGTAAGAGAATGATGTGCCTCAAAATTCTACAGTCTCAGGAATAGGGACTTGCTTCTTGAAACCTTGTTGTACCTCAAAACATTCATTTGGATGTTCCAAAATTAGGGCTTTCAAGCCACAAGCTCCGGAATGAGGTTCTAAGAGCACGATGTACATTAAAATTGCGTTTTGAAGCTACCGACTCTGGAATAGGGACTTGCGTCTTGAAAGCTTGTTGTGCCTCCACACACCAATTTTGATGCTTCGAAACTGAAGATTTTGAGGCATAAGCTCCAAAACAAGGTTGCAAGAGCATGATGTGTGTAAAATCCAATTTTGACGTTACCGGCTTCACAATCGTGACTTGCATCTTGAAACCTTGTTGTGCCTCCAAAGATCGATCTTGATGCTCCAAAACTGGGGTTTTGAGGCACAATTTCTAAAACAGGGTTCTAAGAGCACAATGTGCATCAAAATTGAATTTTGGATCTACTGGCTCTAGAATCGGAGCTTACATCTTGAAACCTTGTTGTGCCTCAAAGCACTGGTTTTGATGCTCTGAAACTGGGGCTTTCGAGGCACAAGCTTCGTAATGAAGTTCTAAGAGCACCATGTGCACCAAAATCAGATATTGACGCTATTGACTCTAGAATCGGGACTTACATCTTGAAACCTTGTTGTGCCTCCAAACGTTGATTTTGATGCTCTAAAACTGGGTCTTTGGAGGCACAAGCTCCGAAATGAGCTTCTAAGAGAATGATGTGCGTCAAAATAGAATTTTAACACTACAGGCTTCGGAATAGGGACTTGCTTCATGAAACCTTGTTGTGCCTCAAAACATTGATTTTGACGTTCCAAAATCAGGGCTTTCAAGGCACAAGTTTCGAAATGAGGTTCTAAGAGCATGTCGGACATCAAAATTGTGTTTTGATGCTACCGACTCTAGAATAAACACTTGTGTGTTGAAACCTTGTTGTGCCTCCAAACACTAATTTTTATGCTCCAAAAATGAGGCTTTTGAGGCACGACTTCCGAAATGAAACAGGGTCCGAAATAGGGACTTGCTTTATGAAACCTTGTCGTGCCACCAAACACTGATTTTGATGTTCCTAAATCAGGGCTTTTAAGGCAAAAGCTCCGAAATAAGGTTCTAAGAGCATGATGTACATCAAAATGGCGTTTTGATGCTACCGACTCTGGAATTGGGACTTGTGTCTTAAAACCTTGTTGTGCCTCCAAACACTAATTTTTATGCTCCAAAAACAAGGCTTCTGAGGCACAACCTCCGAAATGAGATTCTAGGAACACCATATTTGTCAAAATCGTGTTTTGACGCTATCATCTTGAGAATCGAGACTTGTGTCTTGAAACCTTGTTGTTCCTTTAAACATTGATTTTTATGTTTTGAAACTGGAGCTTTCAAGCCACACACTCTGAAATGAGGTTCTAAGAGCACGATGTGCATAAAAATCACGTTTTGACAATACAGGCTCCAGAATAGGGACTTGTGTCTTCACATCTTGTTTTGCATCCACAAACCAATTTCGATGCTTTGAAACAAAAGATTTTGAGGCATAAGCTCCAAAACAAGGTTCCTAGAACACGATCTGCTTCAAAATCAAATTTTGACGCTATCAGCTTCGCAATTAGGAGTTGCATCTTGAAACCTTGTTGTGCCTCCAAACATCAATTTTGGTGCTCCAAAACTGGGAAAATAGTTTTCTAAAAGCACAATGAGCATCAAAATTGAATTTTGATGGTACTGGCTTTATAATCGGGGTTTGCATCTTTAAACCTTATTGTGCCTCAAAACACTAATTTTGATGCTCTGAAAACGGGGCTTTCGAGGCACAAGCTTCGAAATGAGGTTCTAAGAGCATGATGTGATCCAAAATCAAATTTTGACACTATTGACTCTAGAATCCGGACTTGCATCTTGAAAAATTGTTTTGCCTCCAGACATTGATTTTGATGCTCTAAAACTGGGTCTTTCAAGCCACAAGCTCCGAAATGAGGTTCTAAGAGCACGATGTACATCAAAATTGTGTTTTGACGCTACGCACTCTAAAATTGGGACTCGTGTCTTCAAACCTTGTTGTGCCTCCAAACACTATTTTTTATGCTCCAAAAATGAACCTTTTAAGGAACAACCTCCTAAATGAAGTTCTAAGAACACTATGTTTGTCAAAATCGTGTTTTGACGCTGTTAGCTTGAGAATCGGGACTTGTGTCTTGAAACCTTGTTGTGCCTTTAAACATTGATTTTAATGTTTTGAAACTGGAGCTTTCGAGTCCACACGCTCTGAAATAAGGTTCTAAGAACACGATGTGCATTAAAATCATGTTTTGACACTACAGCCTCTGGAATAGGGACTTGCATATTGAAAGCATGTGGTGCCTCCAAACACCAATTTCGATGCTCCAATACAAAGTTCTAAGAGCACAATGTGCATCAAAATCAAATTTTGAAGCTATCAGCTCCAGAATTAGGATTTGCATCTTGAATCCTTGTTTTGCCTCCAAACATCAATTTTGATGCTCCAAAATTGGTGCTTTTGAGGCACAATTTCTAAAACAGGGTTCTAAGAGCACAATGTGCATCAAAATTGAATTTTGATGCTACTAGCTCTAGTTCAGGGCTTGCATGTTGAAACCTTGTTGTGCCTCAAAACATAGATTTTGATGCTCTGAAATTAGGGCTTTCGAAGCACAAGCTTCAACATGAGGTTCTAAGAGGACGATGTGCACCAAAATCAGATTTTGACGCTTTTGACTCTAGAATCGGGACTTGCATCTTGAAACCTTGTTGTGCCTCCAAACATTGATTTTGATGCTCCAAAACTGGGTCTTTCGAGGCACAAGCTCCGAAATGAGCTTCTAAGAGAATGATGTGCATCAAAATGGAATTTTGATACTACAAGCTCCGGAATAAGGACTTGCTTCTTGAAACCTTGTTGTGCCTCAAAACATTGATTTTGATGTTCCAAAATTCGGGCTTTCAAGGCACAAGCTCTGAAATCAGGTTCTAAGAGCACAATGTACATCAAAATTGCGTTTTGACGCTACCGACTCTGGAATTGGGACTTGTATCTTGAAACATTGTTGTGCCTCCAAACACTAATTTTTATGCTCCAAAATTGAGGCTTTTGAGGTAAAACCTCCAAAATGAGGTTCTGAGAACACCATGTTTTTCAAAATTGTGTTTCGACGCTATCAGCTTGAGAATCGGGACTTGTGTCTTGAAACCTTATTGTGCCTTTAAACATTGATTTTGATGTTTTGCTGGATCTTCCAAGCCACACTCTCTGAAACAATGTTCTAAGAGCATGATGTGCATCAAAACCCGTTTTGACATTACAGGTTCCGTAATAGGGACTTGCGTCTTGAAAGTTTCTTGTGCCTCCAGACACCAATTTTGATGCTTCGAAACCGAATATTTTTAGGCATAAGCTCCAAAACAAGGATCTAAGAGCGTGTGCGTCAAACTCAAATTTTAATGCTACCGCCTCCATAATCAGGACTTGCATCTTGAAACGTTGTTGTGCCTCCAAACATCGATTTTGATGGTCCAAAACTGGGGCTTTTGAGGCACAATTTCTATAACAGGGTTCTAAGAGCACAATGTGCATCGAAATTAAATATTGATGCTACTAGCTCTAGATTTGGGGTTTGCATGTTGAAACCTTATTGTGCCTCAAAACACTGATTTTGATGCTCCAAAATCAGGGCTTTTGGAGCACAAGCTTCAACATGACGTTCTAAGAGCACGACGTGCACCAAAATCAGATTTTGACGCTTTTGACTCTAGAATCGGGACTTGCATCTTGAAACATTGTTGTGCCTCCAAACATTGATTTTGATGCTCTAAAACTAGGTCTTTCGAGGCACAAGCTCCGAAATGAGCTTCTAAGAGAATGATGTGCATCAAAATAGAATTTTTACGCTACAGGCTCCGGAATAGGGACTTGCTTCTTGAAACCTTGTTGTGCCTCAAAACATTGATTTTGATGTACCAAAATCAGGGCTTTCAAGGCACAAGCTCCGAAATGAGGTTCTAAGAGCACGATGTACATCAAAATTATATTTTGACGCTACCAACTCTCAAATTGGAACTTGTGTCTTGAAACCTTGTTCTACCTCCAAGCACTAATTTTTATGCTCCAAAAATGAGGCTTTTGAGGGATGACCTTCGAAATGAGATTCTAAGAACACCATGTTTGTCAAAATCATGTTTTGATGCTATAAGCTTGAGTATCGGGACTTGTGTCTTGAAACATTGTTGTGCTTTTAAACATTGATTTTGATGCATGTCCGGAATAACGACTTGCATCTTGAAAGCTTGTTGTGCATCCAAATAACAATTTCGATGCTTCGAAACTGAAGATTTTGAGGCATAAGCTCCAAAACAAGGTTCAAAGAGCATGATGTACGTCAAAATCAATTTTTGATGTTACCGGCTCCAGAATTAGGACTTGCATCTTGAAACCTTGTTGTGCCTCCAAACATCGATTTTAATGATCCAAAACTGGGGCTTTTCAGGCACAATTTCTAAAATAGGGATCTCAGAGCACAATGTGCATCAAAATTGAATTTTGATGGTACTGGCTCTAGAATCGGGGCTTGCATCTTGAAACCTTGTTGTGCCTCAAAACACTAATTTTGATGCTCTGAAATCGAGAATTTTGAGGCACAAGCTTCGAAATGAGGTTCTAAGAGCACGATGTGCACCAAATTCAAATTTTGACGCTATTGACTCTAGAATCGGGAGTTGCATCTTGAAACCTTGTTGTGCCTCCAAACATTGATTTTGATGAGCCAAAGATGGGTCTTTCAAGCCAGAAGCTCCGAGCTTCTAAGAAAATGATGTGTGTCCAAATGGAATTTCAATGCTACAGGCTCTGGAATAGGGACTTGCTTCTTGAAACCTTGTTGTGCCTCAAAACATTGATTTTATTGTTCCAAAACAAGGGCTTTCAAGGGATAAGCTCAGAAATGAGGTTCTAAGAGCACGATGTACATCAAAATTGCATTTTGATGCTACCGACTCTGGAATTGTGACTTGTGTCTTGAAACCTTGTTGTGCCTCCAAAGACTAATTTTTATACTCCAAAACCGAGGCTTTTCAAGCACGACCTCCAAAATGAGGTTCTAAGAACACCATGTTTGTCAAAATCGTGTTTTGACGCTATCAGCTTGAGAATCGGAACTTGTGTCTTTAAACCTTGTTGTGCCTTTAAACATTGATTTTGATGTTTTGAAACCGCAGCTTTCAAGCCACGCGCTTCGAAACGAGGTTCTAAGAGCACGATGTGCATCAAAATCACATTTTGACACTACAGGCTCCGGAATAGGGACTTGCATTTTCAAAGCTTTTTGTGCCTCCAAACACCAATTTCGATGCTTCGAAACCAAAGATTTTGATGCATAAGCTCCAAAACAAGCTTCTCTGAGCATGATGTGCATCAAAATCAAATTTTAATGCTATCGGCTCTAGAATCAAGACTTGCATCTTGAAACCTTGTTGTGCCTCCAAACATCGATTTTGATGCTCCAAAACTGGGGGTTTTGAGGCAAAATTTCTAAACCAGGGTTCTAAGAGAACAATGTGCATCAAAATTGAATTTTGATGGTATTGCCTCTAGAATCGGGGATTGGATCTTAAAACCTTATTGTGCCTCAAAACACTGATTTTGATGCTCCGAAACCGGGGCTTTCGAAGCACAAGCTTCGAAATGAGGTTCTAGGAGCATGATGTGCACCAAAATCAAATTTTAACGCTATTGACTCTAGAATCGGGACTTGCATCTTGAAACCTTGTTGTGCCTCTAAACATTGATTTTAATGCTCCAAAATTGGGTCTTTCGAGGCACAAGCTCCGAAACGAGCTTTTAAGAGAATGATGTGCGTCAAAATAGAATTTTGTAGCTACAAGCTCCAGAATAGGGACTTGCTTCTTGAAACCTTGTCGTGCCTCAAAACATTGATTTTCATGTTCCAAAATTAGGGATTTCAAGGCTCAAGCTCCGAAATGAGGTTCTAAGAGCACGATGTTCATCAACATTGTGTTTTGATGGTACCGACTCTGGAATGGGACTCGTGTCTTGAAACCTCTTTATGCCTCCATAAAATAAGTTTTATGCTCTGAAATGAGATTCTAAGAACACCATGTTTTTCAAAATTATGTTTTGACGCCATCAGCTTGAAAATCGAGACTTGTGTCTTGAAACCTTTTTGTGCCTTTAAACATTGATTTTGATGTTTTTAAACTGGAGCTTTCGAGCCACACGCTCCGAAACAAGGTTCTAAGAGCATGCACGATGTGCATCAAAATCACATTTTAACACTACAGGCTTCGGAATAGGGACTTGCATCTAGAAAGCTTGTTGTGCCTCCAAACACCAATTTCGATGCTTCGAAACTGAAGATTTTGAGGCATAATCTCCAAAACAAGGTTCTATGAGCACGATGTGTGTCAAAATCAAATTTTGACGCTACTGCCTCCAAAATCAGGACTTGCATCTTGAAACGTTGTTGTGCCTCCGAACATCAATTTTGATGCTCCAAAACTGGGGCTTTTGAGGCACAATTTGTAAAATAGGGTTCTAAGAGCACAATGTTCATCAAAATTGAATTTTGATGCTACTGGCTCTAGAATCGGTGCTTACATTTTGAAACCTTGTTGTGCCTCAAAAGCTGATTTTGATGCTCCAAAATCGGGCATTTCAAGGCACAAGCTATGAAATGAGGTTCTAAGAGCACGATGTACGACAAAATTAGATTTTGACGCTATTGACTCTAGAATCGGGACTTGAATCTTGAAACCTTGTTGTGCCTCCAAATATTTATTTTGATGCTCCAAAACTTGATCTTTTGAGGAAAAAGCTCCAAATGATGTGCGTTAAAATTGAATTTTTATGCTATAGGCTCCGGAATAGGGACTTGCTTCTTGAAACCTTATTGTGCCTCAAAACATTGATTTTGATGTTCCAAAATCAGGTTCTAAGAGCTCCAAAATGAGGTTCTAAGAGCATGATGTACATGAAAATTGCGTTTTGACGTTTTCGACTCTTGAATTGGGACTTGTGTCTTGAAACCTTGTTGTGCCTCCAAACACCATGTTTGTAAAAATTGTGTTTCGACGCTATCAGCTTGAGAATCGGGACTTGTGTCTTGAAACCTTGTTGGGCCTTTAAACATTGCTTTTGATGTTTGGAAACTAGAGCTTTTGAGCCACACGCATCAAAATCATGTTTTGACACTAAAGGCTCCAAAATAGGGAGTGGAATCTTGAAAGCTTGTTGTGCCTCCAGACACCAATTTTGATACTTCAAAACTGAAGATGTTGAGGCATAAGCTCCAAAAAAAGGTCCTAAGAGCACGATGTGCATCAAAATCAAATTTTGACGCTACTGGCTCCAGAATTAGGACTTGCATCTTGAAGCAATGTTGTGCCTCCAAACATCAATTTTGATGCTCCAAAATTGGGGCTTTTGAGGCACAATTTCTAAAACAGGGTTCTAAGAGCACAATTTGCATCAAAGTTGAATTTTGATGCTACTCGCTCTAGAATCGGTGCTTGCATCTTGAAACCTTGTTTTGCCTCAAAACATTTATTTTGATTCTCCGAAATCGGGGCTTTCAAGGCACAAGCTTTGAAATGAGGTTCTAAGAGCACGATGTGCACCAAAATCAGATTTTCACGCTAT
This sequence comes from Cryptomeria japonica, assembly GCF_030272615.1. NCBI lineage: Eukaryota > Viridiplantae > Streptophyta > Pinopsida > Cupressales > Cupressaceae > Cryptomeria > Cryptomeria japonica. The sequence goes on along the minus strand of NC_081415.1, from coordinate 381,912,356 downwards.
TGACTCTAGAATTGACACTTACATCTTCAAACATTGTTGTGCCTCCACACATTGATTTTGATGCTCCAAAACTAGGTCTTTCGAGGCACAAGCTCTGAAATGAGCTTCTAAGAGAATGATGTGTGTGAAAATGGAATTTTGACGCTACAGGCTCCGGAATAGGGACTTGCTTCTTGAAACCTTGTTGTGCCTCAAAACATTGATTTTGATGTTCCAAAATCAGGGCTTTCAAGGCACAAACTCTGAAATCAGGTTCTAAGAGCACGATGTACATCAAAATTGCATTTTGACACTACCGACTTTGGAAATGGGACTTGTGTCTTGAAACCTTGTGCCTCAAAACACTAATTTTTATGCTCCAAAAATGAGGCTTTTGAGGCAGAACCTCCGAAATGAGGTTTCGAGAACACCATATTTTTCAAAATTGTGTTTCGACGCTATCAGCTTGAGAATCGGGACTTGTGTCTTGAAACATTATTGTGCCTTTAAACATTGATTTTGATGTTTTGAAACTAGAGCTTCCAAGGCACACGCTCGAAAAGGAGGTTCTAAGAGCACAATGTGCATCAATATTGAATTTTGATGCTACTGGCTCTAGAATTGAGGCTTGCATCTTGAAACCTTGTTGTGCCTCAAAACATTGATTTTGATGTTCCGAAACTGGTTCTTTCAAGGAACAAGCTTTGAAATGAGGTTTTAAGAGCACAATGTGCATCAATATTGAATTTCGACGCTAGAAGCTCCAGAATAGGGACTTGCTTCTTGAAACCTTGTTGTGCCCCAAAACATTGATTTTGAAGTTCCAAAATCAGGGCTTTCAAGGCATAAGCTTCGAAATGAAGTTCTAAGAGCACAATGTACATCAAAATTGTGTTTTGACCCTACCGACTCTAGAATTGGGACTTGTGTCTTGAAACCTTGTTGTGCCTCCAAACACTAACTTTTATGCTCCAAAAATGTGGCTTTTGAGGCACAACCTCCGAAATGAGGTTCTAAGAACACCATGTTTGTCAAAATCATGTTTTGACGCTATCAGCTTGAGAATCGAGACTCGTGACTTGAAACCTTGTTGTGCCTTTAAACATTGCTTTTGATTGTTTGAAACTGGAGCTTTCGAGCCACATGCTCTGAAATGAGGTTCTAAGAGCACGATGTGCATCAAAATCATGTTTTGACACTACAGGCTCTGGAATAGGCACTTGCGTCTTGAAAGCTTGTTGTGCCTCCAGACACCAATTTTGATGCTTTGAAACCAAACATTTTTAGGCATAAGCTCCAAAACAAGGTTCTAAGAGCACGATGTGTGTCAAACTCAAATTTTAACACTACCGGCTCCATAATCAGGACTTGCATCTTGAAACCTTGTTGTGCCTCCAAATATCGATTTTGATGCTCCAAAACTGAGGATTTTGAGGCACAATTTCTATAACAGGGTTTTAAGAGCACAATGTGCATCAAAATTTAATTTTGATGCTACTGGCTCTATTATCGGGGCTTGCATCTTGAAACCTTGTTATGCCTCAAAAAACTGATTTTGATGCTCCGAAACCAGGGCTTTTGAGGCACAAGCTTTGAAATAAGGTTCTAAGAGAAAGATGTCTACCAAAATTAGATTTTGACGCTATTGAATCTAGAATCGAGACTTGCATATTCAAACCTTGTTGTGACTCCAAACATTGATTTTGATGCTTCAAAATTGGGTCTTTCGAGGCACAAGCTCTGAAATGAGCTTCTAAGAGAATGATGTGCGTCAAAATTGAATTTTGACGCTACAGGCTCCGGAATAGGGACTTGCTTCTTCAAATCTTTTTGTGCCTTAAAACATTGATTTTGATGTTCACAAATCAGGGCTTTCAAGGCACAAGCTCCGAAATGAGGTTCTAAGAGCATGATGTACATAAAAATTGCGTTTTGATGCTACCGACTGTGGAATTGGGACTTGTGTCTTGAAACCTTGTTGTGCCTGCAAACACTAATTTTTATGCTCCAAAAACGTGGCTTTTGAAGCACAACCTCCGAAATGAGGATCTAACAACACCATGTTTGTAAAAATCGTGTTTCGACGCTATCAACTTGAGAATCGGGACTTGTTTCTTGAAATGATGTGCCTCAAAATCTAATTTTGATGCTACAGGCTACGGAATAGGGACTTGCTACTTGAAACCTTGTTGTGCCTCAAAACATTAATTTTGATGTTCCAAAATCAAGGCTTTCAAGGCACAACTCCGAAATGAGGTTCTAAAAGCACGATATACATCAAAATTGCGTTTTGACGCTACCGACTCTGTAATTGGACTTGTGTCTTGAAATCTCTTTGTGCCTCCAAACACTAATTTTTATGCTCCAAAAATGAGGCTTTTGAGGCACGATCTCCGAAATGACGTTCTAAGAACACCATGTTTGTCAAAATCATCTTTTGACGCTATCAGCGTGAGAATCGGGACTTGTGTCTTGAAACCTTGTTTTCCCTTTAAACATTGATTTTAATGTCTTGAATCTGGAGCTTTCGAGCCACACGCTAAAAAATAAGGTTCTAAGAGTGCGATGTGCATCAAAATCACGTTTAGAAACTACAGGGTCCAGAATATGGACTTGCATCTTGAAAGCTTGTTGTGCCTCCAAACACCAATTTTGATGCTTTGAAACCGAAGATTTTGAGGCATAAGTTCCAAAACAAGGTTCTAAGAATCAGGACTTGCATCTTGAAACCTTGTTGTGCGTCAAACCACTGGTTTTGATGCTCCAAAACAGGGACTTTTGAGGCACAAGCTTCGAAATGAGGTTTTGAGAGCACGATGTGCACCAAAATAAGATTTTGACACTATCAGCTTGAGAATCAGGACTTGTGTTTTGAAACCTTGTTGTGCCTTTAAACATTGATTTCGATGTTTTGAAATTTGAGCTTTCAAGCCACATGCTTTGAAATGAGTTTCTAAGAGCACGATGTGCGTCAAAATTATGTTCTGACACTACAGGCTCCAGAATAGGGACTTGCATCTTGAAAACTTATTGTGCCTCCAAACACCAATTTTGATGATTCTAAACCAAAGATTTTGAGGCATAAGTTCTAAAACAAGGTTCTAGGAGCACGATGTGCGTCCAAATCAAATTTCGACGCTACCGGCTCCAGAATCAGGACTTGCCTCCAAACATCGATTTTGATTCTCCAAAATTGGGGCTTTTGAGGCACAATTTCTAAAACAGGGTTCTAAGAGCTCAATGTGCATCAAAATTGATTTTTGATGCTACTGGTTGTAGAATCAGGGCTTGCATCTTGAAACCTTGTTGTCTCTCAAAACACTAATTTTGATGCTCCAAAACAGGAGCTTTTGAGGCACAAGCTTCGAAATTAGGTTCAAATAGCACGATGTGGAGCACAATTAGATTTTGACGCTATTGACTCTAGAATCGGAATTTGCATCTTGAAACCTTGTTGTGCCTCTAAACATTGATTTTGAAGCTCCAAAACTAGGTCTTTTGAGGCACAAGCTCCGAAATGAGCTTCTAAGAGAATGATGTGCGTCAAAATGGAATTTTGACGCTACAGGCTCTAGAATAGGGAATTGCTTCTTGAAACCTTGTTGTCCCTCAAAACATTGATTTTGATGTACAGGCTCTGGAATAGGGAAATGAGGTTTTTGAGGCACAACCTTCGAAATGAGGTTCTAAAACACGATGTTTGTCAAAATAGTTCTTTGACACTATTTTGATGCTACTGGCTCTAGAATCGAGGCTTGCATTTTGAAGCCTTGTTGTCCCTTCAAACATTGATTTTGATGCTAAAAAACTGGGTCTTTCGAGGTACAAGTTCCGAAATGAACTTCTAAGACAATGATGCGCGTCAAAATGGAATTTTGATGCTACAGGCTCCGGAATTTTGACGCTACAGGATCTAGAATAGGGGCTCGTGTTTTGACGCTATCAGCTTGAGAATCTGGATATGTGTCTTGAAACCTTATTGTACCTTTAAACATTGATTTTGATGTTTTGAAACTGGAGCTTTCGAGCCACACACTCCGAAACGAGGTTCTAAGAGCAGGAATTGCATCAAAATCAGGTTTTGACACTACAGGCTCCAGAATAGGGACTTGCGTCTTGAAAGATTGTTGTGCCTCCAAACACAAATTTTGAGGCTTAACCTCCAAAACAAGGTTCTAAGAGCACAATGTGTGTCAAAATCAAATTTGGATGCTACCAGCTCCAGAATCAGGATTTGCATCTTGATACATTATTATACCTCCAAACATCGGTTTTGAAGCTCCAAAACTATTTTTGAAGCTCCAAAACTGGTGCTAACAATTTCTAAAACATTGTTAGCACAATGTGCATCAAAATTGAATTTTTATGCTACTGGTTGTAGAATCGGGGCTTGCATCTTGAAACCTTGTTTTGCCTCAAAACACTGATTTTAACGCCAAAATCAGATTTTAACGCTATTGACTCTAAGATCACTATGTGCGACAAAATCAGAATTTAACGCTATTGACTCTAGAATCGGGACTTGCATCTTGAAACCTTGTTGTGTCTCCAAACATTGATTTTGATGCTCCAAAACTAGGTGTTTCGAGGCACAAGCTCTGAAATGAGCTTCAAAGAGAATGCTATGCGTCCAAATTCCATTTTGACCCTACAGGCTCCGTAATAGGGACTTGCTTCTTGAAACCTTGTTGTTCCTCCAAACACTGATTTTGATGTTCCAAAATTAGGGTTTTCAAGGCACAAGCTCCGAAATGAGGTTCTAACAACATGTTGTACATCAAAATTGCGTTTTGACGCTACGGACTATGGAATTGGGACTTGTGTTTTGAAACATTGTTGTGCCTCCAAACATTAATTTTTATGCTCCAAAAATGAGGCTTTTGAGACACAACCTCCGAAATCAGGTTCTAAGAATAGCATGTTTGTCAAAATCGTGGTTTCACGCTATCAGCTTGAGAATTGGGACCTGTGTCTTGAAACCTTGTTTTGCCTTTAAACATTGATTTTGATGTTTTGAAACTGGAGCTTTCGAGCCATACGCTCCGAAATGAGGTTTTAAGAACACAATGTGCATCAAAATCATGTTTTGACACTACAATCTCTGGAATAGGGACTTGCATCTTGAAAGCTTGTTGTGCCTCCACACACCAATTTTGAGGCATAAGCTCCAAAACAAGGTTCCAAGAGCATGATGTGCGTCAAAATCCAATTTTGACGCTACCGGCTCCAAAATCAGGACTTGCATCTTGAAACCTTGTTGTGCCTCCAAACATCGATTTTGATGCTCCAAAACTTGGGCTTTTGAGGCACAATTTCTAAAACAGGGTTCGAAGAGCACAATGTGCATCAAAATTGAATTTTGATGCTACTGGCTCTAGAATTGGGCCTTGCATCTTGAAACCTTGTTGTGCCTCAAAACACTGATTTTGATGCTCCGAAACTGGGGATTTCGAGGCACAAGCTTCGAAATGAGGTTCTAAGAGCAGGATGTGCGCCAAATTCATATTTTGACACTATTGACTCTAGAATCGGGACTTGCATCTTGAAACCTTGTTGTGCCTCCAAACCTTGATTTTGATGCTCCAAAACTAGGTCTTTCGAGGCACAAGGTCTGAAATGAGCTTCTAAGAGAATGATGTGCATCAAAATTGAATTTTGATGCTACAAGCTCCGGAATAGGGACTTGCTTCTTGAAACCTTATTGTGCCTGAAACATTGATTTTGATGTTCCAAAATCAGGGCTTTCAAGGCACGAGCTCCGAAATGAGGTTTTAAGAACACCATGTTTGTCAAAATCATGTTTTGACGCCATCAGCTTGAGAATTAGGACTTGTTTCGTGAAAACTTGTTGTTCCTTTAAACATTGATTTTAATGTTTTGAAACTTGAGCTTTCGAGCCACACGCTCTGAAATGAGGTTCTAAGAGAACGATGCGCATCAAAATCACATTTTGATACTACAGGCTTTGGAATAGGGACTTGCGTCTTGACAGCTTGGTGTGCCTCCACACACCAATTTTGATGCTTCGAAACCGAAGATTTTGAGGCATAAGCTCCAAAACAAGGTTCCAAGAGCACGATCTGCATCAAAATCAAATTTTGATGCTACTGGCTAGAAAATCAGTACTTGCATCTTGAAACCTTGTTGTGCCTCCAAACATGGATTTTGATGCTCGAAAATTTGTGCTTTTGAGGCAGAATTTCTAAAACAGTGTTCGAAGAGCACAATGTGCATCAAAATTGAATTTTGATGCTATTGCCTCTAGAATAGGGGCTTGCATCTTGAAACCTTGTTGTGCCGCAAAAGACTGATTTTGATGCATCGAAACCGAGGCTTTCGAGGCACAAGCTCCAAAACAAGGTTCTAAGAGCATGATGTGTGTCAAAATCAAATTTGGACGCTAGCGGCTCCAGAATCAAGACTTACTTCTTGAAACCTTGTTATGCCTCCAAACATCGGTTTTGAAGCTCCAAAACTAGGGCTTTTGAGGCACAATTTCTAAAACAGGGTTCTAAGAGCACAATGTTCCTCAAAACATTGATTTTGATGTTCCAAAATCAAGGCTTTCAAGGCACAAGCTCTGAAATGAGGTAGCACGATGTACATCAAAATTGTGTTTTGATGCTACCAACTGTGGAATTGGGACTTGTGTCTTGAAACCTTGTTGTGCCTCCAAACGCTAATTTTTATACTCCAAAAATGAGGCTTTTGAGGCACAACCTCAGAAATGAGGTTCTAAGAACACCGTGTTTGTCAAAATCGTGTTTTGACTCTATCAGCTTGAGAATCGAGACTCATGACTTGAAACGTTGTTGTGCCTTTAAACATTGCTTTTGATGTTTTGAAACAGGAGCTTTCGAGCCAAACGCTCTGAAACGAGGTTCGAAGAGTACGATGTGCATCAAAATCATGTTTTGACACTGTCAAGCTCTGAAATAGGGAGTTGCATCTTCAAAGCTTGTTGTGCCTCCAGACACCAATTTTGATGCTTCCTAACTGAAGATTTTGAGGCATAAGCTCCAAAACAAGGTTCTAAGAGCACGATGTGCGTTAAAATAAAATTTTGACACTACCGGCTCTAGAATCAGGACTTGCGTCTTGAAACCTTGTTGTGTCTCCAAACATCAATTTTGATGCTCCAAAGTTGGGGCTTTTGAGGCACAATTTTTAAAACAGGGTTCTAAGAGCACAATGTGCATCAAAATTGAATTTTGATGCTACTTGCTCTAGAATTGGAGCTTGCATCTTGAAACCTTGTTGTGACTCAAAACACAAATTTGGATCCTCCAAAACCAAGGATTTCAAGGCACACGCTTTGAAATGAGATTCTAAGAGCATGATGTACGCTAAAATAAGATTTTGACTCTATTTACTCTAGAATTGACACTTACATCTTCAAACATTGTTGTGCCTCCACACATTGAATTTGATGCTCCAAAACTGGGTCTTTCGAGGCAGAAGCTTTGAAATGAGCTTCTAAGAGAATGATGTGCGTCAAAATTGAATTTTGATGATACAGGCTCTGGAATAGGACTTGCTTCTTGAAACCTTATTGTGCCTGAAAACATTGATTTTGATGTTCCAAAATCAGGGCTTTCAAGGCACGAGCTCCGAAATGAGGTTCTAAGACCACGATGTACATCAAAATTGCGTTTTGACATTACCCACTCTGGAATTGGGACTTGTGTCTTGAAATATTGTTGTGCCTCCAAACTCTAATTTTTATGCTCCAAAAATGAGGCTTTTGAGGCACACCATCCGAAACGAGGTTTTAAGAACACCATGTTTGTCAAAATAATGTTTTGACACCATCAGCTTGAGAATTGGGACGTGTTTCGTCAAAACTTGTTGTTCCTTTAAACATTGATTTTGATGTTTTGAAACTTGAGCTTTCAAGCCACACGCTCCGAAATGAGGTTCTAAGAGTACGATGTGCATCAAAATTACGTTTTGACACTACAGGCTCTGGAATAGGGACTCGCATCTTTAAATCTTGTTGTGCCTCCAAACACCAGTTTTGATGTTTTGACACTGGAGCTTTCGAGCCACACTCTCCGAAATGAGGTTCTAAGAGAACGATGTGCTTCAAAATCATGTTTTCGCACTATAGGCTCTGGAATAGGGACTTGCGTCTTGATAGCTTATTGTGCCTCCACACACCAATTTCGATGCTTCGAAACTGCAGATTTTGAGGCATAAGCTCCAAAACAAGGTTCCAAGAGCACGCTTTGCATCAAAATCAAATTTTGACACTACAGGCTCCAAAATCAGTAATTGCATCTTGAAACCTTGTTGTGCCTCAAAAGACTGATTTTGATGCTCTGAAACCAGGGCTTTCAAGGCACAAGCTTCGAAATGATGTTCTAAGAGCATGATGGGCAGTAAAATCAGATTTTGACACTATTGACTCTACAATAGGGACATGCATTTTGAAACCTTGTTGTGCCTTCAAACATTGATTTTGATGCTCCAAAACTAGGTCTTTCGAGGCACAAGCTCCGAAATGAACTTCTAAGAGAATGATGCAAGTCAAAATGGAATTTTGATGCTACAGGCTCCGGAATAGGGGCTCGTGTTTTGACGCTATCAGCTTGAGAATCTGGACATGTGTCTTTAAACCCTATTGTACCTTTAAACATTGATTTTGATGTTTTGAAACTGGAGCTTTCAAGCCACATGCTCGGAAATGAGGTTCTAAGAGCATGACTTGCATCAAAATCACGTTTTGACACTACAGGCTCCGGAATAGGGACTTGCGTCTTGAAAGATTGTTGTGCCTCCAAACACCAATTTTCATGCTTTGAAACCGTTGACGCATAAGCTCCAAAACAAGGTTCTAAGAGCATGATGTGTGTCAAAATCAAATTTGGATGCTACAAGCTCCAGAATCAAGATTTGCATATTGAAACCTTGTTATGCCTCCAAACATCGGTTTTGAAGCTCCAAAACCGGTTTTGATGCTCCAAAACTAGGGCTTTTGAGGCACAATTTCTAAAACAGGGTTCTAAGAGCACAATGTGCATCAAAATTCAATTTTGATGCTACTGGCTGTAGAATCGGAGCTTGCATCTTGAAACCTTGTTGTGCCTCAAAACACTGGTTTTGATGCTCTAAACAAGGGGATTTTGAGGCACAAGCTTCGAAATGAGGTTCTAAGAGCAGGATGTGCGCCAAATTCAGATTTTGACGCTATTGACTCTAGAATAGGGATTTGCATCTTGAAACCTTGTTGTGTCTCCAAACCTTGATATTGATGCTCCAAAACTAGCTCTTTTGAGGCATAAGCTCTGAAATGAGCTTCTAAGAGAATGATGTGCGTCAAAATTGAATTTTGATTCTATAGGCTCCGGAATAGGGACTTGCTTATTGAAAGCTTATTGTGCCTGAAAACATTGATTTTGATGTTCGAAAATCAGTGCTTTCAAGGTACGAGCTCTGAAATGAGGTTCTAAGACCACAATGTACATCAAAATTGCGTTTTTGACATTTACCCACTCTGGAATTGGGACTTATGTCATGAAATATTGTTGTGCCTCCAAACTCTAATTTTTATGCTCCAAAAAGGAGGCTTTTGAGGCACAACCTCTGAAATGAGGTTCTAAGAACACCATGTTTGTCAAAATCGTGTTTTGACACCATCAGCTTGAGAATCAGGATTTGTTTCGTGAAAACTTGTTGTTCCTTTAAACATCGATTTTGATGTTTTGAAACTTGAGCTTCAAAATCATGAGGTTCTAAGAGCACGATGTGAATCAAAATCATGTTTTGACACTACAGGCTCTGGAATAGGGACTTGCATCTTGAAAGCTTGTTGTGTCTCCAAACACCAGTTTTGATGTTTTGACACTGGAGCTTTCGAGCCACACTCTCCGAAATGAGGTTCTAAGAGAATGATGTGCATCAAAATCATGTTTTCACACTACAGGCTCCGGAATAGGGACTTGCGTCTTGACAGCTTGTTGTGCCTCCACACACCAATATCGATGCTTCGAAACCAAAGATTTTGAGGCATAAGCTCCAAAACAAGGTTCCAAGAGCACAATCTGCATCAAAATCAAATTTTGACGCTACCGGCTCCAAAATCAATACTTGGATCTTGAAACCTTGTTGTGCCTCCAAACATCGATTTTGATGCTCCAAAACTTGTGCTTTTGAGGCAGAATTTCTAAAACAGTGTTCGAAGAGCACAATGTGCTTCAAAATTGAATTTTGATGCTATTGCCTCTAGAAAAGGGTCTTGCATCTTGAAACCTTGTTGTGCCTCAAAAGACTGATTTTGATGCTCTGAAACCAGGGCTTTCGAGGCACAAACTTTGAAATGATGTTTTAAGAGCACGATGGCCACCAAAATCAGATTTTGATGGTATTGACTCTAGAATCGGGACTTGCATCTTGAAACCTTGTTGTGCCTTTAAACATTGATTTTGATTCTCCAAAACTGGGTCTTTTGAGGCACAAGCTCTGGAATGAACTTCTAAGAGATTGATGCGCGTCAAAATGGAATTTTGACGCTACAGGCTCCGGAATAGGGACTTGCTTCTTAAAACCTTCTTGTGCCTCAAAACATTGATTTTGATGTTCCAAAATCAAGGCTTTCAAGGCACAAACTCCGAAATGAGGTTCTAAGAACACCATGTTTGTCAAAATCGTGTTTTGATGCTATCAACTTGAGAATCAAGACATGTTTCTTGAAACCTTATTGTACCTTTAAACATTTATTTTGATGTTTTGGAACTGGAGCTTTCGAGCCACATGCTCCGAAACGAGGTTCTAAGAGCACGACTTTCATCAAAATCATGTTTTGACACTACAGGCTCCGGAATAGGGACTTGCATCTTGAAAGATTGTTGTGCCTCCAAACACCAATTTTGATGCTTTGAAACCGAAGATTTTGAGGCATAAGCTCCAAAACAAGGTTCTAAGAGCATGATGTGAGTGAAAATCAAATTTGGATGCTAGCGGCTCCAGAATCAGGACTTGCATCTTGGACCTTGTTATGCCTCCAAACATCGGTTTTGAAGTTCCAAGACTAGGGCTTTTGAGAAACAATTTCTAAAACAGGGTTGTAAGAGCACAATGTGCATCAAAATTGAATTTTGATGCTACTGGTTATAGAATTGGGGCTTGCTTCCTAAAACCTTATTGTGCCTGCAAACATCGATTTTGATGCTCCAAAACTGGGGCTTTTGAGGCACAATTACTAAAATAGGGTTCTGAGAACACCATGTTTTTCAAAATTGGATTTTGATGCTACTGACACTAGAATCAGGGCTTGCATCTTGAAACTCTGTTGTGCCTCAAAACATTTATTTTAATGCTCCGAAACTGGGGCTTTCGAGGCACAAGCTTCGAAATGAGGTTCTAAGAGCACGATGTGCACCAAAATCATATGTTGACTCTATTGAGTCTAGAAACCGGAATATCTTGTTGTGCCTCCAAACATTGATTTTGATGCTCCAAAACTGGGTCTTTTGAGGCACAAGCTCCAAAATGAGCTTCTTAAAGAATGATGTGCATCAAAATGGAATTTTAACGCTACAAGCTCTGGAATAGGGACTTGCTTCCTGAAACCTTGTTGTGCCTGAAAACATTGATTTTGATGTTTCCAAATGAGGGCTTCCAAGGCACAAACTTCGAAATGAGGTTCTAAGAGCACGATGTACATCAAAATTACATTTTGACGCTACCGACTCTAAAATTTGGACTTGTGTCTTGAAACCTTGTTGTGCCTCCAAACACTAATTTTTATACTCCAAAAATGAGGCTTTGATGAAACGACCTCCGAAATGAGGTTCTAAGAACGCCGTGTTTGTGAAAATCGTGTTTTGACGCCATCATCTTGAGAATCAGGACTTGTGTCTTGAAACCTTGTTGTGCCTTTAAACATTGATTTTGATGTTTTGAAACTAGAGATTTCGAGCCACATGCTCCGAAATGAGGTTATAAGAGCATGATGTGCATCAAAATCACGTTCTGAAACTACAGGCTCCGAGATAATGACTTGCATCTTGAAAGCTTGTTGTGCCTCCAACCACCAATTTCAATGCTTCGAAACCGAAGATTTTGAACCATAAGCTCCAAAACAAGGTTCTAAGAGCACGATGTGTGTCAAAATCAAATTTTGATGCTACTGGCTCCAGAATCAATACTTCCATCTTGAAACCTTGTTGTGCCTCCAAACATTGATTTTGATGCTCCAAAAATAGGGCTTTGGAGGCAAAATTTCTAAAACGGGGGTTCTAAGAGCACAATGTGCATCAAAATTGAATTTTGATGCTACTAGCTCTAGAAAAACCTTGTTGTGCCTCAAAAACACTGATTTTGATGTTTTGAAACCGGGGGTTTCCGGGCACAAACTTCGAAATGAGGTTCTAAGAGCAAGATGTGTGCCAAAATCAGATTTTGACGCTATTGACTCTAGAATCGGGACTTGCATCTTGAAACCTTATTTTGCCTCCAAACATTGATTTTGATGCTCCAAAACTGGTTCATTCGAGGCACAAGCTCCGAAATTAGCTTCTTAGAGAATGATGTGCTTCAAAATGGAATTTTGACGCTATGGGCTCCAGAATAGGAACCAGCTTCTTGAAACCTTGTTGTGACTCAAAACACTGATTTTGATGCTCTGAAACCGAGGCTTCCGAGGAACAAGCTTTAAAATGAGGTCCTTCAAACCTTGTTGTGCCTCCAAACATTGATTTTGATAATCCAAAACTGGGTCTTTCGAGGCAGAAGCTCGGAAATTAGCCTCTAAGAGAATGATGTGCATCAAAATTCCATTTTGATGCTACAGGCTCTGGAATAGGGACTTTCTTCTAGAAACCTTGTTGTGCCTCAAAACATTGATTTTGATGTTCCAAAATCAGGGCTTTCAAGGCACAAGCTTCGAAATGAGGTTCTAAGAGCACGATGTACATCAAAATTGGGATTTGTGTCTCAAAACCTTGTTGTGCCTCCAAACACTAATTTTTATGCTCCAAAAACAAGGCTTTTGAGGCACAACCTCCGAAATGAGGTTCTAAGAATACCATGTTTGTCAAAATCATGTTTTGACGCTATCATCTTGATAATCAGGACTTGTGTCTTGAAACCTTTTTGTGGCTTTAAATATTGATTTTGATGTTTTGAAACTGGAGCTTTCAAGCCACACGCTCCGAAACGAGGTTATAAGAGGATTATGTGCATCAAAATCATGTTTTGAAACTATAGGCTCCAGAATAAGGACTTGCGTCTTGAAAGCTTGTTGTACCTCCAAACACCAATTTCGATGCTTCGAAAGTGAAGATTTTGAGGCATAAGCTCCAAAACAAGATTCTAAGAGCGCGATGTGCATCAAAATCAATTTTTGATGCTACTCGCTCTTGAATCGGGGCTTGCATCTTGAAACCTTGTTGTGCCTCAAAACACTGATTTTGATGCTCCGAAATCAGTGCTTTTGAGGCACAAGCTTCAAAATGAGGTTCTAAGAGCACGATGTGTGCCAAAATCAAATTTTGATGCTATTGACTCTAGAATCGTGACTTGCATCTTGATACCTTGTTGTGCCTCCAAACACTAATTTTTATGCTCCAAAAATGAGGCTTTTGAGGCACAACCTTTGAAATGATGTTCTAAGAACACCATGTTTGTCAAAATCGTGTTTTGACGATATTAGCTTGAGAATCGGGACTTGTGTATTGAAACATTGTTGTACCTTTAAACAATGATTTTGATTATTTGAAACTGGAGCTTTCAAGCTACATGCTCCGAAATGATGTTCTAAGAGCACGTTGTGCATCAAAATCATGTTTTGACACTACAGGCTCTGGAATAGGGAGTTGCATCTTGAAAGCTTGTTGTGCCTCGAAACACCAATTTTGATGCTTGAAAACCAAAGATTTTGAGGCATAAGTTCCAAAAAAAGGTTCTAAGAGAAAAATCAAATTTTGACGCTACTGGCAACAGAATCAGTACTTGCATCTTGAAACCTTGTAGTGCCTCCGAATATCGATTTTGATGCTCCAAAATTGGGGCTTTAGAGGCATAATTTTCAAAACAGGTTCTAACAGCACTAGTTCCAAAATCAGGGCTTTCAAGGCACAAGCTCTGAAATGAGGTTCTAAGAGCACAATGTGTATCAAAATCATATTTTGACACTACAGTTTCCGGAATAGGGACTTGCGTTTTGAAAGCTTGTTCTGCACACCCCATTTTTGATACTTCGAAACTGAAGATTTTGAGGCATAAGCTCCAAAAAAAGGTTGCAAGAGCATGATGTGTGTAAAATCCAATTTTGACGTTACCATCTTCACAATCATGACTTGCATCTTGAAACCTTGTTGTGCCTCCAAAGAATGATCTTGATGCTCCAAAACTGGGGTTTTGAGGCACAATTTCTAAAACAAGGTTCTAACAGCACAATGTGCATCAAAATTGAATTTTGGATCTACTGGCTCTAGAATCAGAGCTTACATCTTGAAACCTTGTTGTGCCTCAAAGCACTAGTTTTGATGCTCTGAAACCAGGGCTTTCGAGGCACAAGCTTCGTAATAAGGTTCTAAGAGCACCGTGTGCACCAAAATCAGATATTGACGCTATTGACTCTAGAATCGGGACTTACATCTTGAAACCTTGTTGTGCCTCCAAACATTGATTTTGATGCTCTAAAACTGGGTCTTTGGAGGCACAAGCTCCGAAATGAGCTTCTAAGAGAATGATGTGCGTCAAAATAGAATTTTAACACTACAAGCTTCACAATAGGGACTTGCTTCATGAAACCTTGTTGTGCCTCAAAACATTGATTTTGACGTTCCAAAATCAGGGCTTTCAAGGCACAAGTTCCGAAATGAGGTTCTAAGATTATGTTGTACATCAAAATTGTGTTTTGACGCTACCCGACTCTAGAATAAACACTTGTGTCTTGAAACCTTGTTGTGCCTCCAAACACTAATTTTTATGCTCCAAAAATGAGGCTTTTGAGGCACGACCTCCGAAACGAAACAGGGTCCGAAATAGGGACTTGCTTTATGAAACCTTGTTGTGCCAGCAAACACGGATTTTGATGTTCCTAAATCAGGGCTTTCAAGGTAGATGCTCCGAAATAAGGTTCTAAGAGCATGATGTACATCAAAATTGCATTTTAATGCTACCGACTCTGGAATTGGGACTTGTGTCTTAAAACCTTGTTGTGCCTCCAAACACTAATTTTTATGCTCCAAAAACAAGGCTTTTGAAGCACAACCTCCGAAATGAGATTCTAAGAACACCATATTTGTCAAAATCATCTTTTGTTTTGAGGCTATCATCTTGAGAATCGAGACTTGTGTCTTGAAACCTTGTTGTTCCTTTAAACATTGATTTTTATGTTTTGAAACTAGAGCTTTCAAGCCACACACTCTGAAATGATGTTTTAAGAGCACGATGTGCATCAAAATCACGTTTTGACAATACAGGCTCCGGAATAGGGACTTGCATCTTCACATCTTGTTGTACATCCACAAACCAATTTTGTTGCTTTGAAACAAAAGATTTTGAGTCATAAGCTCGAAAACAAGGTTCCTAGAACACGATCTACTTCAAAATCAAATTTTGACGCTACCCCCGGCTCCGCAATTAGGAATTGCATCTTGAAACCTTGTTGTGCCTCCAAACATCAATTTTTGTGCTCCAAAACTGGGGCTTTTGAGACAATTTATAAAATAGTTTTCTAACAGCACAATGAGCATCACAATTGAATTTTGATGGTACTGGCTTTATAATCGGGGTTTGCATCTTGAAACCTTATTGTGCCTCAAAACACTAATTTTGATGCTCTGAAAACGGGGCTTTCGAGGCACAAGCTTTGAAATGAGGTTCTAAGAGCATGATGTGAGCCAAAATCAAATTTTGACGCTATTGACTCTAGAATCCGGACTTGCATCTTGAAACGTTGTTTTGCCTCCAGACATTGATTTTGATGCTCTAAAACTAGGTCTTTCAAGCCACAAGCTCCGAAATGAGGTTCTAATAGCACGATGTACATCAAAATTGTGTTTTGACGCTACTCACTCTAAAATTGGGACTCGTGTCTTCAAACCTTGTTGTGCCTGCAAACACTATTTTTTATGCTCCAAAAATGAACCTTTTAAGGAACAACCTCCTAAATGAAGTTCTAAGAACACCATGTTTGTCAAAATCGTGTTTTGACGCTGTCAGCTTGAGAATCGGGACTTGTGCCTTTAAACATTGATTTTAATGTTTTGAAACTCAAGCTTTCGAGGCCACATGCTCTGAAATGAAGTTCTAAGAGCACGACGTGCATCAAAATCATGTTTTGACACTACAGGCTCCAGAATAGGGACTTGCATCTTGAAAGGATGTGGTGCCTCGAAACACCAATTTCAATGCTCCAATACAAGGTTCTAAGAGCACAATGTGCTTCAAAATCAAATTTTGACGCTATCGGCTCCAGAATTAGGATTTGCATCTTGAATCCTTGTTTTGCCTCCAAACATCAATTTTGATGCTCCAAAACTGGCGCTTTTGAGGCACAATTTCTAAAACAGGGTTCTAAGAGCACAATATGCATCAAAATTGAATTTTGATGCTACTGGCTCTAGTTCGGGGCTTGCATGTTGAAACCTTGTTGTGCCTCAAAACATATATTTTGATGCTCTGAAATTAGGGCTTTCGAAGAACAAGCTTCAACATGAGGTTCTAAGAGGATGATGTGCACCAAAATCAGATTTTGATGCTTTTGACTCTAGAATCGGGACATGCATCTTGAAACATTGTTGTGCCTCCAAACATTGATTTTGATGCTCCAAAACTGGGTCTTTCGAGGCACAAGCTCCGAAAATGAGCTTCTAAGAGAATGATGTGCATCAAAATGGAACGTTGATGCTAAAGGCTCCAGAATAGGGACTTGCTTCTTGAAACCTTGTTGTGCCTCAAAACATTGATTTTGATGTTCCAAAATCAGGGCTTTCATGGCACAAGCTCTGAAATGAGGTTCTAAGAGCACGATGTACATCAAAATTGCGTTTTGACACTACCGACTCTGGAATTGGGACTTGTATCTTGAAACATTGTTGTGCCTCCAAACACTAATTTTTATGCTCCAAAATCAAGGCTTTTGAGGTAAAACCTCCGAAATGAGGTTCTGAGAACACCATGTTTTTCAAAATTGTTTTTCAAAATTGTGCTTGAAAATGAGGTTCTGAGAACACCATGTTTTTGATGTTTTGAAACAGGATCTTCCAAGCCACACTCTCCGAAACAAGGTTCTAAGAGCATGATGTGCATCAAAACCCGTTTTGACATTACAGGTTCGATGTGCCCCAAAATCAGATTTTGACTCTATTGACTTTAGAATCAGGACTTGTATCTTGAAACCTTGTTGTGCCTCCAAACATTGATTTTGATGCTCCAAAACTGGGTATTTCAAGGCACAAGCTCCGAAATGAGCTTCTAAGAGAATGATGTGCGTCAAAATGGAATTTTGACACTACAGGCTCCGAAATAGGGACATGCTTCTTGAAACCTTATTGTGCCTCAAAACATTGATTTTGATGTTCCAAAATCAGGGCTTTGAAGGCACAAGCTTCAAAATGACGTTCTACGAGCATGATGTACATCAAAATTGCATTTTGATGCTACCGAGTCTGGAATTTGGATTTGCGTCTTGAAACCTTATTGTGCCTCCAAACATCAATTTTGATGCTCCAAAGTTGGGGCTTTTGAGGCACAATTTCTAAAACAAGAATCTAAGAGCACAATGTGCATCAAAATTGAATTTTGATGCTACTAGCTCTAGAATCGGACTTGCATCTTGAAACTTTGTTGTGCCTCAAAACACAAATTTGGAGGGCTTTCGAGCCACAAGCTTTGAAATGAGGTTCTAAGAGCACGATGTACGCCAAAATCAGATTTTGACGCTATTGACTCTAGAATCAGGACTTGCACCAAAATCAGATTTTCACGCTATTAACTCTAGAATTGAAACTCCACACATTGATTTTGATGCTCCAAAACTGGGTCTTTCGAAACACAAGCTCTGAAATGAGCTTCTAAGAGAATGATGTTCATTAAAATTGAATTTTGATGCTATAGGCTCCGGAATAGGGACTTGCTTCTTGAAACCTTATTGTGCCTGAAAACATTAATTTTGATGTTCCAAAATCAGGGCTTTCAAGGCACAAGCTCCGAAATGAGGTTCTAAGACCACGATGTATATGAAAACCTTACTGTGCCTGAAAACATTAATTTTTATCCTCCAAAAATGAGGCTTTTGAGGCACAAACTCCAAAGTGAGGTTCTAAGAACACCATGTTTGTTAAAATTGTGTTTTGATGCTATCAGCTTGAGAATCAGGACTTGTGTCTTGAAACCTTGTTGTGCCTTTAAACATTGATTTTAATGTTTTGAAACTGGAGCTTTTGAGCCACACGCTCTGAAAATTGGGTCTAAGATCACGATGTGTATCAAAATCACATTTTGACACTACAGGCTCCAGAATAGGGACATGCATCTTGAAAGCATGTTGTGCGTCCAAACACCAATTTCGATGCTTTGAAACCAAAGATTTAGAGGCATCAGCTCCAAAACAAGGTTCTAATAGCATCAAAATCAAATTTTGAGGCTATCGGCTCCACAATCAGGACTTGCATCTTAAATCCTTGTTTTGCCTCCAACGACGATTTTGATGCTCCAAAACTGGGGCTTTTGAGGCACAATTTCTAAAACAAGGTTCTAAGAGCACAATGTGCATCAAAATTGAATTTTGATGCTAATGGCTCTAGATTCGGGGTTTGCATGTTGAAACCTCGTTGTGCCTCAAAACATTGATTTTGATGCTCCGAAATCAGGACTTTCGAAGCACAAGCTTCAAAATGAGGTTCTAAGAGCACGATGTGCACCAAACTCAGATTTTGACGCTTTTGACACTAGAATTAGGACTTGCATCTTGAAACCTTGTTGTACCTCCAAACATTGATTTTGATGCTCCAAAACTGGGTCTTTCGAGGCACAAGCTCCGAAATGAGCTTCTAGAGAATGATGTGCATCAAAATGGAATTTTGACGCTACAAGCTCCGGAATAGGGACTTGCTTCTTGAAACCTTGTTGTGCCTCAAAACATTGATTTTGATGTACCAAAATCAGGGCTTTCAAGGCATAAGCTCTGAAATGAGGTTCTAAGAGCACGATGTACATCAAAATTGTATTTTGATGCTACCCGACTTTCAAATTGGGACTTGTGTCTTGAAACCTTGTTCTGCCTCCAAGCACTAATTTTTATGCTCCAAAAATGAGGCTTTTGTGGGACGACCTCCGAAATGAGGTTCTAAGAACACCATGTTTGTCAAAATCATGTTTTGACACTATTAGCTTGAGAATCAGGACTTGAGTCTTGAAATCTTGTTGTGCTTTTAAACATTGATTTTAATGTTTTGAAACTAGAGCTTACGAGCCACACGCTCTGAAATGAGGTTCTAAGAGCACAATGTGCATCAAAATCACGTTTTGACACTACAGGCTTAGGGACTTGCGTCTTAAAAGCTTGTTGTGCGTCCAAATACCAATTTCGATGCTTTGAAACTGAAGATTTTGAGGCATAAGCTCCAAAACAAGGGCTTTCAAGGGACAAGCTCCGAAATGAGGTTCTAAGAGCATGATGTACATCAAAATTGCGTTTTGATTCTACCGACTTTGGAATTGTGACTTGTGTATTGAAACCTTGTTGTGCCTCTAAAGACTAATTTCTGTGCTCGAAAAATGAGGCTTATGAGGGACGACCTCCGAAATGAGGTTCTAAGAACACCATGTTTGTCAAAATCATCTTTTGACGCTATCAGCTTGAGAATCGGAACTTGTGTCTAGAAACCTTGTTGTGCCTTTAAACATTGATTTTGATCTTTTGAAATTGCAGCTTTCAAGCCAGATGCTTCGAAACGAGGTTCTAAGAGCACGATGTGCATCAAAATCATGTTTTGACACTGCAGGCTCTGGAATAGAGAGTTGCATCTTGAAAGCTTGTTGTGCCTCCAAACACCAATTTCGATGCTTGAAAACCAAATATTTTGATGCATAAGCTCCAAAACAAGGTTCTCTGAGCACGATGTGCGTTAAAATCAAATTTTAATGCTACTGGCTCCAGAATCAGGACTTGCATCTTGAAAGCTTGTTGTGCCTCAAAACACTGATTTTAATGCTCCGAAACAGAGGCTTTCGAGGCACAAGCTTTGAAATGAGGTTCTAAGAGCATGATATGCACCAAACTCAAATTTTAACTCTATTGACTCTAGAATCGAGACTTGCATCTTGAAACCTTGTTGTGCCTCTAAACATTGATTTTGATGCTCCAAAATGAGCTTTTAAGAGAATGATGTGCGTCAAAATAGAATTTTGACCCTACAAGCTCCAGAATAGGGACTTGATTCTTGAAACCTTGTTGTGCCTCAAAACATTGATTTTGATGTTCTAAAATCAGGGATTTCAAGGCACAAGCTCCGAAATGTGGTTCTAAGAGCACGATGTTCATCAAAATTGCGTTTTGATGGTACCGACTCTGGAATTACGATTCGTGTCTTGAAACCTCTTTATGCCTCCATACACTATTTTTTCTCTAAAATGAGATTCTAAGAACACCATGTTTTTCAAAATTATGTTTTGACGCCATCAACTTGAGAATTGAGACTTGTGTCTTGAAACCTTATTGTGCCTTTAAACATTGATTTTGATGTTTTTAAACTGGAGCTTTCGAGCCACACGCTCCGAAACGAGGTTCTAAGAGCATGCACAATGTGCATCAAAATCACGTTTTGACACTACAGGCTCCGAAATAGGGACTTGCGTCTGGAAAGCTTGTTGTGCCTCCAAACATAAATTTCGATGCTTCGAAACTGAAGATTTTGAGGCATAATCTCCAAAACAAGGTTCTATGAGCACAATGTGCATCAAAATCAAATTTTGATGGTACCCGCCTCCAGAATCAGGACTTGCATCTTGAAACGTTGTTGTGCCTCCAAACATCAATTTTGATGCTCCAAAACTGGGGCTTTTGAGGCACACTTTCTAAAACAGGATTCTAAGAGCACAATGTTCATCAAAATTGAATTTTGATGCTACTAACTCTAGAATCAGGGCGTACATCTTGAAACCTTGTTGTGCCTCAAAAAACTGATTTTTATCTTCCGAAATCGGGGCTTTCGAGGCACAAGCTATGAAATGAGGTTCTAGGAGCATGATGTACGACAAAATTAGATTTTGACGCTATTGACTCTAGAATAAGGACTTGCATCTTGAAACCTTGTTGTGCCTCCATATATTGATTTTGATGCTCCAAAACTCGATCTTTCGAGGAAAAAGCTCCGAAATGAGCTTCTAAGAGAACGATGTGCGTTAAAATTGAATTTTTATCCTACAGGCTCTGGAATAGGGACTTGCTTCTTGAAACCTTATTGTGCCTCAAAACATTGATTTTGATGTTCCAAAATCAGGGCTTTCAAGGCACAAGCTCCGAAATGAAGTTCTAAGAGCACGATGTATATAAAAATTGTGTTTTGTCGTTTCTGACTCTTGAATTGGGACTTGTGTCTTGAAACCTTGTTGTGCCTCCAAACACTAATTTTTATGCTCCAAAAATGAGGCTTTTTAAGCACAACCTCTGAAATGAGGTTCTATGAACACCATGTTTGTCAAAACCATGTTTTGACGCCATCAGCTGGAGAATTGGGACTTGCATCTTCAAACCTTGTTGTGACTCCAAACATTGATTTTGATGCTTCAAAACTGGGTCTTTCGAGGCTTAAGCTCCCAAATGAGCTTCTAACAGAATGATGTGCGTCAAAATCAATTTTTGATGCTACAGTCTCCGGAATAGGGACTTGCTTCTTGAAAACTTGTTGTGCCTTAAAACATTGATTTTGATGTTCCAAAATCAAGGCTTTCAAGGCACAAGCTCCGTAATGAGGTTTTAAGAGCACGATGTACATCAAAATTGTGTTTTGAGGCTACCGACTCTGGAATTCGGACTTGTGTCTTGAAAACTTGTTGTGCCTCCAAACACTGATTTTTATGCTCCAAAAACTTGGCTTTCGAAGCACAACCTCCGAAATGAGGATCTAAGAACACCATGTTTGTAAAAATCGTGTTTCGACACTATTAGCTTGAGAATTGGGACTCATGTCTTGAAACCTTGTTGTGCCTTTAAAAATTGCTTTTGATGTTTGGAAACTGGAGCTTTCGAGCCATACGCTTTGAAATGAGGTTCTAAGGGCATGATGTGCATCAAAATCATGTTTTGACGCTATAGGCTCCATAATAGGGACTTGCATCTTGAAAGCCCGTTGTGCCTCCAGACACCAATTTTGATACTTCAAAACCGAAGAATTTGAGGCATAAGCTCCAAAACAAGGTTCTAAGAGCACGATGTGCATCAAAATCAAATTTTGACGCTACTCGCTCCAGAATTAGGACTTGCATCTCGAAACCTTGTTGTGCCTCCAAACAAAAATTTTGATGCTCCAAAATTGGGGCTTTTGAGGCACAATTTCTAAAACAGGGTTCTAAGAGCACAATATGCATCAAAATGGAATTTTGATGCTACTCGCTCTAGAATTGGTACTTGCATCTTGAAACCTTGTTGTGCCTCAAAACATTGATTTTGATGCTTCGAAATCGGGGCTTTCGAGGCACAAGCTTTGAAATGAGGTTGTGCAACAAAATCAGATTTTTCCCGCTATTGACTCTAGAATTGACACTTACATCTTGAAACGTTGTTGTGCCTCCACACATTGATTTTGATGTTCCAAAACTGGGTCTTTCGAGGCACAAGCTCTGAAATGAGCTTCTAAGAGAATGATGTGCATCAAAATGGAATTTTGATACTACAAGCTTTGGAATAGGGACTTTCTTCTTGAAACTTTGTTGTGCCTCAAAACATTGATTTTGATGTTCCAAAATCAGGGCTTTCAAGCCACAAGCTCCGAAATCAAGTTCCAAGAGCACGATGTACATCAAAATTGCATTTTGATGCTACCGACTCTAAAATCGGGACTTGTGTCTTGAAACCTTATTGTGCCTTTAAACATTGATTTTGATGTTTTGAAACTACAACTTCCAAGCCACATGCTCCGAAACGAGGTTCTAAGAGGACGATGTGCATCAAAACCATGTTTTGACATTACAGGTTCCGTAATAGGAACTTGCGTCTTGAAAGCTTGTTGTGCCTCCAAACACAATTTTGTTGATTCGAAATTGGAGATTTTGAGGTATAATTTCCAAAACAAGGTTCTAAGAGCACAATGTGCGTCAAAATCAAATTTTGGCACTACCGGCTCTAGAATCAGCACTTGCATCTTAAAACCTTTTTGTGCCTCCAAACATCAATTTTCATGCTCCAAAACACAGGGCTTTTGAGGCACAATTTCTAAAACAGGGTTCTAAGAGCACTATGTGCATCAAAATTCAATTTTGATGCTACTGGCTTTCGAATCGAGGCTTGCATCTTGAAACCTTCTTGTGCCTCAAACATTGATTTTGATGCTTCGAAACTCGGTCTTTCGAGGAACAAGCTTTGAAATGAGGTTTTAAGAGCATGATGTGCACTAAAATCAGATTTTGAGGCTATTGACTCTAGAATCGGGAATTGCATCTTGAAACCATGGTGTGCCTCCAAACATTGATTTTGATGCTCCAAAACTGAGTCTTTCGAGGCACAAGCTCCGAAATGAGCTTCTAAGAGAATGATGTGCATCAAAATGGAATTTTGATGCTAAAGGCTACTTGCTTCTTGAAACCTTGTTGTGCCCCAAAACATTGATTTTGATGTTCCAAAATCAGGGCTTTCAAGGCACAAGCTCCGAAATGAGGTTCTAAAAGCACGATGTACATCAAAATTGCGTTTTGACGCTACCGACTCTAGAATTGGGACTTGTGTCATGAAACCTTGTTGTGCCTCCAAACACTAACTTTTATGCTCCAAAAATAAGGGTTTTGAGGCACAACCTCCGAAATGAGGTTCTAAGAACACCATGTTTGTCAAAATTGTGTTTTGACGCTATCAGCTTGAGAATCAGGACTCGTGACTCAACCTTGTTGTGCCCTTAAACATTAATTTTGATTGTTTCAAACTGGAGCTTTCGAGCCACACGCTCTGAAATGAGATTATTAGAGCACGATGTGCATCAAAATCATTGCATCTTGAAAGCTTGTTGTGCCTCCAGACACCAATTTTGATGCTTCGAAACTGAAGATTTTGAGGCATAATCTCCAAAACAAGGTTCTAAGAGCACGATGTGCATCAAAATAAAATTTTGACACTACTGACTCCAGAATCAAGACTTGCATCTTGAAACCTTTTTGTGCCTGAAAACATCGATTTTGATGCTCCAAAACTAGGGCTATTGAGGCATCTTGAAACCTTGTTGTTCCTCCAAACATCGTATTTCATGCTCTAAAACTAGGGCTGTTGAGGCACAGGTTTCTAAGAGCACAATGTGCACCAAAATTGAATTTTGATGCTACTGGCTCTAGAATCGGGGCTTGCATCTTGAAACCTTGTTGTGCCCCAAAACACTGATTTTGATGCTTTGAAATTGGGGGCTTTCGAGGTACAAGCTTCAAAATGAGGTTCTAAGAGAACGATGTGCGCCAAAATCAGACTTTGACGCTATTGACTCTAGAATCGATACTTACATCTTGAAACCTTGTTGTGCCTCCAAAACTGAGTCTTTCGAAGCACAAGCTCTGAAATGAGCTTCTAAGAGAATGATGTGCATCAAAATTCCATTTTGATGCTAGAGGCTCCAAAATAGGGACTTGCTTCTTGAAACCTTGTTGGGCCTCAAAGCATTGATTTTGATGTTCCAAAATCGGGGCTTTCAAGGCACAAGCTCCGAAATGATGTACATCAAAATTGCATTTTAACACTACCGACTCTGGAATCGAGACTTGTGTCTTGAAACCTTGTGCCTCCAAACACTAATTTTTATGCTCCAAAAATGAGGCTTTTGAGGCACAACCTCCGAAATGAGGTTCTAAGAACACCATGTTTGTCAAAATCCTGTTTTGATGCTATCAGCTTGAGAATCGGGACTTGTGTCTTGAAACCTTATTGTGGCTTTAAACATTGCTTTTGATGTTTTGAAAATGGAGCTTTCGAGCCATACGCTCCGAAATGACCTTCTAAGAGCACAATGTGCATCAAAATCATGTTTTGACAATTTAGTCTCCGGAATAGGGACTTGCGTCTTGAAAGCCTGTTGTGCCTCCACACACTAATTTCGATGCTTCAAAACCGAAGATTTTGAGGTATAAGCTCCAAAATAAGGTTCCAAGAGCATTATGTGCGTCAAAATCAAATTTTAATGCTACCGGCTCTTGAATCAGAACTTGCATCTTGAAACCTTGTTGTGCTTCCAAACATCGATTTTGATATTCCAAATCTGGGGCTTTTGAGGCATAATTTCTAAAACAAGGTTCTAAGAGCACAATGTGCATCAAAATTGAATTTTAATGGTACTGGTTTTATAATCGGGGTTTGCATCTTGAAACCTTGTTGTGCCTCAAAACACTGATTTTGATGCTCCGAAACTGGGTCTTTCGAGGCACAAGCTTCGAAATGATGTCTAAGAGCATGATGTGAGCCAAAACTGGGTCTTTCGAGGCACAAGCTCCGAAATGAGCTTCTAAGAGAACGATGTGCATCAAAATGGAATTTTGACACTACACTCTTTGGAATAGGGACTTGCTTCTTGAAACCTTGTTGTGCGTCAAAACATTGATTTTGATGTTCCAAAATGAGGTTCTAAGAGCACGATGTACATAAATTTTTTGTTTTGATGCTACTGACTCTGGAATTGGGATTTGTGTCTTGAAACCTTGTTGTGCCTCCAAACGCTAATTTTTATGCTCCAAAAATGAAGCTTTTGAGGCACAACCTCTAAAATGAGGTTCTAAGAAAACCATGTTTGTCAAAATCTTGTTTTGACACTATTAGCTTGAGAATCAGGACTTGTGTCTTGAAACCTTGTTGTAACTTTAAACATTGATTTTGATGTTTCCAAACTGGAGCTTTCAAGCCACACGCTCTGAAACAAGGCTCTAAGAGCACAAAGTGCATCTTGAAACTTTGTTCTTCCTCTAAACATAGATTTTGATACTGCAAAATTGGGGTTTTTGAGGCACAATGTCTAAAACAGGGTTCTAAGAGCACAATATGCATCAAAATTGAATTTTGATGCTACTAACTCTAGAATCGGGGCTTGCATCTTGAAACCTTGTTGTGCCTCCAAACATTGATTTTGATGCTCTAAAAATAGGGCTTTCAAGGCACAAGCTTTGAAATGAGCTTCTAAGAGCACGATGTGCGTCAAAATCAGATTTTGATGCTATTAACTCTAGAATCGGGACTTGCATCTTGAAATATTGATTTCGATGTCCAAAACTAGGTCTTTCAAGGCACAAGATCTAAAATGAGATTCTAACAGCATGATGTACATCAAAATTGTGTTTTGACATTACCGACTCTGGAATTGGGACTTGTGTTTTGAAACCTTGTTGTGCCTCCAAACACTAATTTTTATGCTAAAAAAATGAGGCTTTCGAGGCACAACTTCTGAAAAGAGGTTCTAAAAACACCATGTTTGTCAAAATCTTGTTTTGACGCTATCAGCTTGAGAATCGGGACTTGTGTCTTGAAACCTTCTTGTGCCTTTAAACATCAAAATGGAATTTTGATATACATCGTGAACATCAAAATGCAATTTTGATATACATCGTGCTCTTTGAACTTGATTTCAGAGCTTGTGCCTTGAAAGCCCTGATTTTGGAACATCAAAATCAATGTTTTGAAGCACAACAAGGTTTCAAGAAGAAAGTCCCTATTCCAGAGCCTGTAGCGTCAAAATTTCATTTTGAAGCACATCATTTTCTCAGAAGCTCATTTCAGAGCTTGTGCCTCGAAAGACCCAGTTTTGGAACATCAAAATCAATGTGTGGAGGCACAACAATGTTTGAAGATGTAAGTTTCAATTCTAGAGTCAATAGTATGAAAATCTGATTTTGGTGCACATCGTGCTCTTAGAACCTCATTTCAAAGCTTGTGCCTCGAAAGCCCCGATTTTGGAGCATCAAAATCAATGTTTTGAGGAACAACAAGGTTTCAAGATGCAAGCACCAATTCTAGAGCGAGTAGCATCAAAATTCAATTTTGATGCATCTTGTGCTCTTAGAACCCTGTTTTAGAAATTGTGCCTCAAAAGCCCCAATTTTGGAGCATCAAAATTGTTGTTTGGAGGCACAACAAGGTTTCAAGATGCAAGTCCTAATTCTAGAGCCGTTAGCGTCAAAATTTGATTTTGATGCACATCGTGCTCTTAGAACCTTGTTTTGGAGCTTATGCCTCAAAATCTTCAGTTTTGAAGTATCAAAATTGGTGTCTGGAGGTACAACAAGCTTTCAAGATGCAAGTCCCTATTCCGGAGCCTATAGCGTCAAAACATGATTTTGATGCACATCATGCCCTTAGAACCTCGTTTCGGAGCATGTGGCTCGAAAACTCCAGTTTCCAAACATCAAAAGCAATGTTTAAAGGCACAACAAGGTTTCAAGACACGAGTCCCAATTCTCAAGTTGATAACGTCGAAACACGATTTTTACAAACATGGTGTTCTTAGATCCTCATTTCGGAGGTTGTGCTTCAAAAGCCATGTTTTTGGAGCATAAAAATTAGTGTTTGGAGGCACAACAAGTTTTCAAGACACAAGTCCCAATTTCAGAGTCGGTAGCGTCAAAACGCAATTTTGATGTACATCGTGCTCTAAGAACCTCATTTTAGAGCTTGTGCCTTGAAAGCCCTGATTTTGGAACATCAAAATATATGTTTTGAGGTACAATAAGGTTTCAAGACGCAAGTCCCTATTCCAGAGCCTATAGCATAAAAATTCAATTTTAACGCACCTCATTCTCTTAGAAGCTCATTTCAGAGCTTTTTCCTCGAAAGATCGAGTTTTGGAACATCAAAATCAATATATGGAGGCAAAACAAGATTTGAAGATGCAAGTCCTTATTCTAGAGTCCATGGCGTCAAAATCTGATTTTGCCATACATCGTGCTCTTAGAACCTCATTTCATAGCTTGTACCTCGAAAGCCCCGATTTTGGAGCATCAAAATAAGTGTTTTGAGGCACAATAAGGTTTGAAGATGTAAGCCCTCATTCTAGAGCTAGTACCATCAAAATTGAATTTTGATGAACATTGTGCTCTTAGAACCCTGTTTTAGAAATTGTACCTCAAAAGCCCCAGTTTTGGAGCATCAAAATCGATGTTTGGAGGCCCAACAACGTTTCAAGATCCAAGTCCAGATTCTGGAGGCGGTACCGTCAAAATTTGATTTTGACGCACATAGTGCTAATAGAACCTTGTTTTGTAGATTATGCCTCAAAATCTTTAGTTTTGATGCATCGAAATTTGTGTTTGGAGGCACAAAAAGCTTTCCAGACGAAAGTCCCTATTCCGGAGCCTATAGCGTCAAAACATGATTTTGATGCACATTGTGCATGCTCTTAGAACCTCGTTTCAGAGCGTGTTGCTCAAAAGTTCCAGTTTAAAAACATCAGAGGCACAACGAGGTTTCAAGATGCAAGCCCTGATTCTAGACCTAGTACCATCAAAATTCAATTTTGATGCACATTGTGCTTTGAGAACCCTGTTTTAGAAATTGTGCCTCAAAAGCCCCAGTTTTGGATCATTAAAATTGATGTTTGGAGGCACAACAAGGTTTCAAGATGCAAGTCCTGATTCTTGAGCCGGTAGCGTCAAAAATTGATTTTGATGTACATCGTTCTCTTAGAACCTTGTTTTGGAGCTTATGCCTCAAAATCTTTGGTTTCAAAACATCGAAATTGGTATTTGGATGCACAAAAACCTTTCAAGATGCAAGTCCCTATTCCAGAGCCTGTAGTGTCAAAATGTGATTTTGATGCACATCGTGCTCTTCGAACCTCGTTCCGGATTGTGTGGCTCATAAGCTATAGTTTCAAAACATCAAAATCAATGTCCTGATACTTAAGCTGATAGCGTCAAAACATGATTTTGACAAACATGGTGTTCTTAGAACCTCATTCCGGAGGTCGTCCCTCAAAAGCCTTGTTTTTGGAGCATAAAAATTAGTGCTTGGAGGCAGAACAAGGTTTCAAGACACAAGTCCCAATTTGAGAGTCAGTAGTGTCAAAATACAATTTTGATGTACATCGTGCTCTTAGAACCTCATTTCAGAGCTTGTGCCTTGAAAGCCCTGATTTTGGTACATCAAAATCAATGTTTTGAGGCACAACAAGGTTTCAAGATGCAAGTCCCGATTCTAGAGTCAAAGCCGTCAAAATCTGATTTTGGTGCACATCGTGCTCTTAGAACCTCATGTTGAAGCTTGTGCTTCGGAAGCCCTGATTTCGGAGCATCAAAATCAATGTTTTGAGGCACAACAAGGATTGAACATGCAAGCCCCGAATCTAGAGCCAATAGCATCAAAATTCAATTTTTATATACAATGTGCTCTTAGAACCCTGTTTTAGAAATTGTGCCTCAAAAGCCCTAGTTTTCGAGCATCAAAATTGATGTTTAGAGGCAAAACAAGGATTCAAGATGCAAGTCCTGATTCTGGAGCCAATGGCATCAAAATTTGATTTTGACGCACATCGTGCTCTTAGAACCTTGTTTTGGAGCTTATGCCTCAAAATATTTTGTTCCGAAGCATCTAAATTGGTGTTTGGAGGCACAGCAAGCTTCCAAGACGCAAGTCTCTATTCTGGAGCCTGTAGTGTCAAAACATGATTTTGATGCACTTCGTGCTCTTAGAATCTTGTTTCGGAGCATGTGGCTTGAAAGCTCTAGTTTCGAAACATCAAAATCAATGTTTAAAGGCACAACAAGGTTTCAAGACACAAGTCCCGATTCTCAAGCTGATAGCATCAAAACACGATTTTGACAAATATGGTGTTCTTAGAACCTCATTTCGGAGGTTGTGCCTTAAAAGCCTCATTTTTGGAGCATAAAAATTAGTGTTTGAAGGCACAAAAAGTATTCAAGACACAAGTCCCAATTCCAGAGTCTGGTAGCGTCAAAATGAAATTTTGATGTACATCGTGCTCTTAAAACCTCACTTCGAAGCTTGTGCCTCGAAAGCCTCGGTTTTGGAGCATCAAAATCAGTGTTTTGAGGCACAACAAGGTTTCAAGATGCAAACCCCGATTATAAAGCCGGGTACCATCAAAATTCAATTTTGATGCTCATTGTGCTGTTAGAACACTATTTTAGAAATTGTGTCTCAAAAATCCCAATTCTAGAGTCGGTAGCGTCAAAACGCAATTTTTATGTACATCATGCTCTTAGAACCTCATTTCAGAGTTTCTGCCTTGAAAGCCCTTATTTAGGAACATCAAAATCAGTGTTTGGTGGCACAACAAGGTTTCAAGAAGTCCCTATTCTAGAGCCTGTAGCATTAAAATTCCATTTTGATGCACATCATTCTCTTAGAAGCTCATTTCGGAGCTTCTACCTCGAAAGACCCAGTTTTGGAGCATCAAAATCAATGTTTCGAGGCAAAACAAGGTTTCAAGATTTGCAAGTCCTGATTCTCAAGCTAATAGCGTCAAAACATGATTTCTACAAACATGGTGCTCTTAGAACCTCATTTCGGAGGTCGTGCCTC
This sequence comes from Cryptomeria japonica, assembly GCF_030272615.1. NCBI lineage: Eukaryota > Viridiplantae > Streptophyta > Pinopsida > Cupressales > Cupressaceae > Cryptomeria > Cryptomeria japonica. The sequence goes on along the minus strand of NC_081415.1, from coordinate 381,881,710 downwards.
AAAAGCCTCATTTTTTGAGCATAAAAATTAGTGTTTGGAGGCACAACAAGGTTTCAAGGCACAAGACCCAATTCCAGAGTTGGTAGCGTCAAAATGCAATTTTGATGTACATCATGCTCTTAGAACCTCATTTAGGAGCTTGTGCCTTGAAAGCCCTGAATTTGGAACATCGAAATCAATGTTTTGAGGCAAAATAAGGTTTAAAGAAGCAAGTCCCTATTTCGGAGCCTGTAGCGTGAAAATTCCACTTTCACGCATCATTCTCTTACTCATTTCAGAGATTGTGCCTTGAAAGACCTAGTTTTGGAGCATCAAAATCAATGTTTGGAGGCACAACAAGGTTTCAAGATGCAAGTCTCGATTCTAGAGTCAATAACATCAAAATCTGAATTTGGTGCACATCGTGCTCTTAGCACCTCATTTCGAAGCTTGTGCCTCGAAAGCCCCGATTTCCGAGCATCAAAACCAGTGTTTTGAGGCACAACAAGGTTTCAAGATGCAAGTCCCTATTCCAGAGACTGTAGTGTCAAAACATGATTTTGATGCACATTGTGCTCTTAGAACCTCGTTTCGGAGCGTATGGCTAGAAAGCTCCAGTTTCAAAACATCAAAATCAATGTTTAAAGGCAAAATAAGGTTTCAAGACACAAGTCCCAATTCTCAAGCTGATAGCATCAAACCACAATTTTGACAAACATGCTATTCTTAGAATCTCATTTCGGAGGTTGTGCCTCAAAAGCCTAATTTTTTGAGCATAAAAATTAGTGTTTGGAGGCACAACAATGTTTCAAGACACAAGTCCCAATTCCATAGTCGGTAGCGTCAAAACGCAATTTTGATGTACATCGTGCTCTCAACAAGGTTTGCCTTGAAAGTCCTAATTTTGGAGAATCGAAATCAGTGTTTGGAGGCACAACAAGGTTTCAAGAAGCAAGTCCCTATTCCGGAGCCTGTTGTGTCAAAATGGAATTGTGACGCACAACATTCTCTTAGAAGCTCATTTCAAAGCTTGTGCCTCGAAACACCCAGTTTTGGAGCATCAAAATCAATGTTTGGAGGCACAACAAGGTTTCAAGATGCAAGTCCCAATTCTAGAGTCAATAGTGTTAAATTCTGATTTTGGCGCATATCGTGCTCTTAGAGTCAATAGCGTTAAAATCTGATTTTTGCGTTAAAATATGTGTTTTGAGGCACAACAAAGTTTCAAGATGCAAGCCTCGATTCTACAGCTAGTAGCATCAAAATTCAATTTTGATGCACATTGTGCTCTTAGAACCCTGTTTTAGAAATTGTGCCTAAAAAGCCCTAGTTTTGGAGCATCAAAACCAGTTTTGGAGCTTCAAAACCGATGTTTGGAGGCATAACAAGGTTTCAAGATGCAACTCCTGATTCTGGAGCTGGTAGCATCAAAATTAGATTTTGCCGCACATCGTGCTCTTACATTGTTTTTGAGCTTATGCCTCAAAATCTTTGGTTTTGAAGAATCAAAATTGGTGTTTGGAGGCACAACAAGCTTTCAAGACGCAAATCCCAATTCCAGAGTCGGTACCGTCAAAAAGCAATTTTGATGTATATCGTGCTCGTAGAACCTCATTTCAGAGGAACATCAAAATCAATGTTTTGAGGCACAACAAGGTTTCAAGAAGCAAGTCCCTATTCCGGAGCTTGTAGCGTCAAAATTCCATTTTGACGCGCATCATTCTCTTAGAAGCCCTGATTCTCAAGCTAATAGCGTCAAAACACGATTTTGACAAACATGGTGTTCTTAGAACCTCATTTCGGATGTCGTGCCTCAAAAGCCTCATTTTTGGAGCATAAAAATTAGTGTGTGGCACAACAAGGTTTCAAGATAGAAGTCCCAAGTCTAGAGTCGGTAGCGTCAAAACGTAATTTTGATGTACATCATGCTATTAGAACCTCATTTTGGAGCCTGTGCCTTTAAAGCCCTTATTTTGGAACGTCAAAAATAATGTATTGAGGCACAACAAGGTTTCAAAAAGCAAGTCCATATTTCTGAGGTTGTAGCGTCAAAATTCCATTTTAACGCACATCATTCTCTTAGAAGCTTATTTCAGAACTTGTGCCTCGAAAGACCTAGTTTTGGAGCATCAAAATAAATGTTTGGAGGCACAACAAGGTTTCAAGATGTAAGTCCCGATTCTAGAATCAATAGCGTCAAAATCTGATTTTGGTGCACATCGTGCTCTTAGAACCTCATTTCGAAGCTTGTGCCTCGAAAACCTCGATTTTGGAGCATCAAAATTAGTGTTTGGAGGCACAACAAGCTTTCAAGATGCAATTCCCTATTCCGAAGCCCATAGTGTCAAAACATGATTTTGATGAACATTGCTCTTAGAACCTCGTTTCGAAGCGTTTAGCTCAAAAGCTCCAGTTTCAAAACATCAAAATCAATGTTTAAAGGCACAACAAGCTTTCAAGATGCAAGTCCAAATTCTAGAGCCGGTAGCGTTAAAATTTGATTTTGACGCACATCGTGCTCTTAGAACCTTGTTTTGGAGCTTATGCCTCAAAATCTTTCGTTTCGAAGCATCAAAATTGGTGTTTGGAGGCACAACAAGCTTTCAAGACACAATTCCCTATTCTCAAGACACAACAAGTTTTTAAGACACAAGTCACGATTCTCAAATTGATAGCATCAAAACACAATTTTGACAAACATGGTGTTCTTAGAACCTTATTTCGGAGGTTGTGCATCAAAAGACTCATTTTTGGATCATAAAAATTAGTGTTTGGAGGCACAATAAGGTTTCAAGACACAAGTCCCAATTCCATAGTTAGTAGCATCAAAACACAATTTTTATGTACATCGTGCTCTTGGAACCTCATTTCAGAGCTTGTGCCTTGAAAGCCCTGATTTGGGAACATCAAAATCAATGTTTTGGGGCACAACAAGGTTTCAAGAAGCAAGTCCCTTTTTCAGAGCATCTAGGGTCAAAATTCTATTTTGATGCACATCATTCTCTTAAAAGCTCATTTCAGAGCTTGTGCCTCGAAAGACCCAGTTTTGGAGAATCAAAATCAATGTTTGGAGGCACAACAAGGTTTCAAAATGCAAGTCCTGATTTTAGAGTCAATAGCGTGAAAATATGATTTTGGTGCACATCGTGCTCTTAGAACCTCATTTCGAAGCTTCTGCCTCAAAAGCCCTAGTTTCGGAGCATCAAAATCAGTATTTTGAGGCACAACAAGGTTTGAAGATGCAAGCCTCGATTCTAGAGCCAGTAGCATTAAAATTGAATTTTGATGCACATTGTGCTCTTAGAACCTTGTTTTAGAAAGTGTGCCTCAAAAGCCACATTTTTGGAGCATCAAAATCGATGTTTGGAGGCACAACAAGGTTTCAAGATGCAAGTCTTAATTCTGGAGCTGGTAGCGTCAAAATTTGATTTTGACGCACATCATGCTCTTAGAACCTTGTTTTGGAGCTGATACCTCACAATCTTTAGTTTCAAATCATCAAAATTGGTGTTTGGAGGCACAACAAGCTTTCAAGACGCAAGTCCCTATTAAGGAGCCTGTAATATCAAAACGTGGTTTTGATGCACATCGTCCTCTTAGAACCTCATTTCAGAGCATGTGGCTCGAAAGCTCCAGTTTCTAAACATCAAAATCAATGTTTAAAGGCACAATAAGGTTTCATGACACAAGTCCCGACTCTCAAGCTGATAGCATCAAAACACGATTTTTACAAACATGGTGTTCTTAGAACCTCATTTCGGAGGTTGTGCCTCAAAGCCGCATTTTTGGAGCATAAAAATTAGTGTTTAGAGGCACAACAAAGTTTCAAGATGCAAGTCGTGATTCTGGAACCGATAGCGTACAAATTTGACTTTGACGCACATCGTGCTTTTAGAACCTTGTTTTGGAGCTTATGCCTCAAAATCTTCGGTTTCAAAGCATCAAAATTGGTGTTTGGAGGCACAACAATCTTTCAAGACGCAAGTTGCTATTCTGGAGCCTCTAGTGTCAAAACATGATTTTGATGCACGTCATGCTCTTAGAACCTCATTTTGGAGCATGTGGCTCGAAAGTTCCAGTTTCAAAACATCAAAATGAATTTTTAAAGGCACAACAAGGTTTCAAAAAACAAGACCTAATTCTCAAAATGATAACGTCAAAACATGATTTTGACAAACATCGTGTTCTTAGAACCTCATTTCGGAGGTCATGCCTCAAAAGCCTCATTTTTGGAGCATAAAAATTAGTGTTTGGAGGCAAAACAATGTTTCAAGACACAAGTCCCAATTCCATAGTTGGTAGCGTCAAAATGCAATTTTTATGTACACCATGCTTTTAGAACCTCATTCCGGAGCTTGTGGCTCAAAAGCCCCGGTTTCGAAGCATCAAAACCAGTGTTTAGTGGCACAACATGGTTTCAAAATGCAAGCCCCGATTCTAGAGCCAGTAGCATCAATATTCAATTTTGATACACATTGTGCTCTTTGAACCGTGTTTTAGAAATTGTGCGTCAAAAGCCAAAGTTTTGGAGCATCAAAATCGACGTTTGGAGGCACAACAAGGTTTCAAGATGCAAGTCCTAATTCTGGAGCCGGTAGTGTCAAAAATTGATTTTGATGCACATCACGCTCTAAGAACCTTGTTTTCGAACTTATGCCTCAAAATATTTAGTTTCAAATCATCAAAATTGGTGTTTGGAGGCACAACAAGCTTTCAAGATGCAAGTCCCTATTCCGAAGCCTGTAGTGTCAAAATGCTATTTTAATGCACATCGTGCTCCTAGAACCTCGTTTCAGAGCGTCTCGCTCAAAAGCTCCAGTTTCAAAACATCAAAATCAATGTTTAAAGGCACAACAAGGTTTCAAGACACAATTCTTTATTCCAGAGTCAGTAGCGTCAAAACATAATTTTGATGTACATCATGCTCTTAGAACCTCATTTCGGAGCTTGTGCCTTGAAAGCCCTGATTTTGGAATGTCAAAATCAATGTTTTGAGGCACAACAAGGTTTCAAGAAGCAAGTCCCTATTCCAAAGCCTGTAGTGTCAAAATTCTATTTTGACACAATCATTCTCTTAGAAGCTCATTTTGGAGCTTGTGCCTCGAAAAACCCAGTTTTGGAGCATCAAAATCAATGTTTAGAGGCACAACAAGGTTTCAAGATGCAAGTTATGATTCTAGAGTCAATAGTGTCAATCTCTAATTTTGGCGCACATGGTGCTCTTAGAACCTCATTACGAAGCTTGTGTCTTGAAAGCCCCGGTTTCAGAGCATCAAAATTAGTGCTTTGAGGCACAACAAGGTTTCAAGATGCAAGCCCTGATTCTAGAGCTAGTAGCATCAAAATTCAATTTTGATACACAATGTGCTCTTAGAACCTTGTTTTAGAAATTGTGCCTCAAAACCCCAGTTTTGGAGCATCAAAATCAATCTTTGGAGGCACAACAAGGTTTCAAGATGCAAGTCGTGTTTGTGAAGCTGGTAGCATCAAAATTGGATTTTACGCACATCATGCTCTTGCAACCTTGTTTTGGAGCTTATGCCTCAAAATCTTCGGTTTTGAAGCATCAAAATTGGTGTGTGGAGAGGCACAACAAGCTTTCAAGATGCAAGTCCCTATTCCAGAAACTGTAATCTCAAAATATGATTTTAATGCACATTGTGCTCTTAGAACCTCATTTCGGAGCTTGTGCCTTGAAAGCCCTGATTTTGGAACATCAAAATCAGTGTTTGGAGGCACAACAAGGTTTCAAGAAGAAAGTCCCTATTTTGCAGCCATTAGCATCAAAATAGAATTTTGACACACAACATTCTCTTTGAAGCTCATTTTGGACCTTGTGCCTCGAAAGACCCAATTTTGGATCATTAAAACCAATGTTTGGAGGCACAACAAGGTTTCAAGATGCAAGTCCCAAAATCTGATTTTGGCGTTAAAATCAGTGTTTTGAGGTACAACAAGGTTTCAAGATGCAAGCCCCGATTCTACAGCCAGTAGCATCAAAATTGAATTTTGATGCACATTGTGCTCTTAGAACCTTGTTTTAGAAATTATGCCTCAAAAGGCCTAGTTTTGGAGCTTCAAAACCGATGTTTGGAGGCACAACAAGGTTTCAAGACACAAGTCCCGATTCCAAAGTCGGTAGTGTCAAAATAAAATTTTGATGTATATCGTGCTCTTAGAACCTAATTTCAGAGCTTGTGCCTTGAAAGCCTCCTTTTTATGCTCCAAAATTGAATTTTGATGCTACTGGCTCTAGAATCGAGGCTTGCATCTTGAAAGTTTGTTGTGCCTCAAAACATTGATTTTGATGCTCCGAAATCAGGGCTTTCGAGGCACAAGCTTTGAAATGAGGTTCTTCTTGCACGATGTGCACCAAAATCAGATTTTCATGCTATTGACTCTAGAATTGACACTTACATCTTCAAACGTTGTTGTGAGACACATTGATTTTAATGTTGCAAAACTAGGTCTTTGGAGGGACAAGCTCTGAAATGAGCTTCTAAGAGAATGATGTGCGTTAAAATGGAATTTTGATGCTACAGGCTCTGGAATAGAGACTTTCTTCTTGAAACCTTGTCGTGCTTCAAAACACTATCTTTTATGCTCCAAAAATGAGGCTTTTGAGGCAGAGTCTCTGAAATGAGGTTCTGAGAACACCATGTTTTTCAAAATCATGTTTCGACGCTATCAGCTTGAGAATCGATACTTGTGTCTTGAAACCTTATTGTGCCTTTAAACATTGATTTTGATGTTTTAAAACTAGGGCTTCCAATCCACACGCTCCGAAACGAGGTTTTTAGAGCACAATATGCATCAAAACCACGTTTCGACATTAAAGGTTCCATAATAGGGACTTGCGTCTTGAAAGCTTGTTGTGCCTCCAAACACCAATTTTGATGATTCGAAACTAAAGATTTTGAGGTATAATTTCCAAAACAAGGTTCTAAGAGTACGGTGTGCGTCAAAATCGAATTTTGACGCTACAGGCTCTGGAATAGGGACTTTCTTCTTGAAACCTTGTTGTGCTTCAAAACATTGATTTTGATGTTCCAAAATTAGGGCTTTCAAGGCACAAGCTCTGAATTCAAGTTCTAAGAGCACGATGTACATAAAAATTGTATTTTGACACTACCGACTTTGGAATTGGGACTTATCTCTTGAAACCTTGTTGTGCCTCAAAACACTAATTTTTATGTTCCAAAAATGAGGCTTTTGAGGCAGAACCTAAAATGAGGTTCTGAGAACACCATGTTTTTCAAAATCGTGTTTCAATGCTATCAAATTGAGAATCGGGACTTGTGTCCTGAAACCTTATTGTGACTTTAAACACTGATTTTGATGTTTTGAAACTAAAGCTTCCAAGCCACACGCTCCGAAACGAGATTCTAAGAGCACGATATGCATCACCACATTTTGACATTACAAGTTCCGTAATAGGGACTGTCTTGAAAGCTTGTTGTGCCTTTAAACACCAATTTTGATGATTCGAAACTAAAGATTTTGAGGTATAATTTCCAAAACTAGGTTCTAAGATCACGGTGTGCGTCAAAATCAAATTTTGGCACTACCGGCTCCAGAATCAGGACTTGCATCTTGAAACCTTGTTGTGCCTCCAAACATATATTTTCATGCTCCAAAACTTGGGCTTTTTAGGCAAAATGTGTATCAAAATTGAATTTTGATGCTACTGGCTCTAGAATCGAGGCTTGCATCTTGAAACTTTGTTGTGCCTCAAAACATTGATTTTGATGCTCCGAAACTTGGTCTTTCAAGGAACAAGCTTTGAAATGAGGTTTTAAGAGAAAGATGTGCGCTAAAATCAGATTTTGATGCTATGGACTCTAGAATCGGGAGTTGCATCTTGAAACCATGTTGTGCCTCCAAACATTGATTTTGATGCTCCAAAACTGAGTCTTTCGAGGCACAAGCTCCGAAATGAGCTTCTAAGAGAATGATGTGCATCAAAATGGAATTTTGACGCTAAAGGCTCTAGAATAGGGGACTTGCTTCTTGAAACCTTGTTGTACCCCAAAACATTGATTTTGATGTTCCAAAATCAGGGCTTTCAAGGCACAAGCTCCAAAATGAGGTTCTAAGAGCACGATGTACATCAAAATTACATTTTGACACTACCGACTCTAGAATTGGGACTTGTGTCTAGAAACCTTGTTGTGCCTCCAAACACTAATATTTATGCTCCAAAAATGAGGCTTTTGAGGCACAACCTCTGAAATGAGGTTCTAAGAACACCATGTTTGTCCAAATCGTGTTTTGATGCTATCCGCTTGAGAATCAGGACTTTTGTCTTGAAACCTTTTTGTGCCTTTAAACATTGATTTGGATGTTTTGAAACTGGAGCTTTCAAGCCACACGCTCTGAAACAAGGTTCTAAGAGCACAATGTGCATCAAAATCATGTTTTGACACTAAAGGCTCTGGAATAGGGACTTGCATCTTGAAACCTTATTTTGCCTCCAAACATCGATTTTCATGCTCCAAAATTGGGGCTTTTGAGGCACACTTTCTAAAACAGAGATCTAAGAGCACAATGTGCATCAAAATTGAATTTTGATGCTACTGACTCTAGAATCGGGGCTTGCATCTTAAAACCTTGTTGTGCCTCAAAACACTAATTTTAATGTTCCGAAACCAGGGCTTTCAAGGCACAAGCTTCGAAATGAGGTTCTAAGAACATGATGTGCGCCAAAATCAGATTTTGATGCTATTGACTCTAGAATCGGGACTTGCATCTTGAAACCTTGTTGTTCCTCCAAACATTGATTTTGATGCTCCAAAACTGGGTCTTTCAAGGTACAAGCTTGGAAATGAGCTTCTAAGAGAATGATGTGTGTCAAACTAGAATAGGGACTTGCATCTTGAAACCTTGTTGTGCCTCAAAACATTGATTTTCATATTCAAAAATCAGGGCTTTCAGGGCACGAGCTCTGAAATGAGGTTCTAAGAGCACGATATACATAAAAATTGCATTTTTATGCTACCGACTCTGGAATTGGGACTGGTGTCTTGAAACCTTATTGTGCTTCCAAACACTAATTTTTATGCTCTGAAAATAAGGATTTTGAGGCACAACCTCCGAAATGAGGTTCTAAGAACACCATGTTTTTCAAAATCGTCTTTTGACATTATCAACTTGTGAATCGGGACTTGTTGTGCCTTTAAACATTGATTTTGATGTTTTGAAACTGGAGCTTTCGAGCCACAGGCTCCGAAATGAGGTTCTAAGAGCACGATGTGCATCAAAATCACGTTTTGACACTAGAGGCTCCAAAATAGGGACTTGCCTCTTGAAACCTTGTTGTGCCTCAAAACATTGATTTTGATATTCCAAAATCAGGGCTTTCAAGGCACAAGCTCCGGAATGAAGTTCTAAGAGCATGATGTACATGAAAATTACGTTTTGATGCTAGCGACTCTGGAATTGGGACTTGTGTCTTGATACCTTGTTGTGCCTCCAAACACTAATTTTTATGCTCAAAAAATAAGGGTTTTGAGGCACAACCTCCGAAATGAGGTTCTAAGAACACTATGTTTGTCAAAATCGTGTTTTGACGCTATCAGCTTGACAATTGGGACTTGTTGTTCCTTTAAACATTGATTTTGATGTTTTGAAACTGGAGTGAGAATTGGGACTTGTTGTTCCTTTAAACATTGATTTTGATGTTTTGAAACTGGAGCTTTCGAGCCACATGCTCCAAAATGAGGTTCTAAGCATCTTTAAACCTTGTTATGTCTCAAAACACTGATTTTGATGCTCCGAAATCGGGGCTTTCGAGCCACAAGCTTCAAAATGATGTTCTAACAGTACGATGTGCACCAAAATCAGATTTTAATGCTATTGATTCTAGAATCGGGACTTGCATCTTGAAAACTTGTTGTGCCTCCAAACATTGATTTTGATGCTCCAAAACTAGGTCTTTCGAGGCACAAGCTCCGAAATGAGCTTCTAAGAGAATAATGTGCATTAAAATGAAATTTTGACGCTACAGGCTCCGGAATATAGACTTGTTTCTTGAAACCTCGTTGTGCCTCCAAACACTGATTTTGATGTTCCAAAATTAGGGCTTTCAAGGCACAAGTTCTGAAATGAGGTTCTAAGAGCATGATGTACATAAAAATTGCATTTTAAAGCTATCGACTATGGAATTGGGACTTGCATCTTGAAAATTTGTTGTGCCTCCAAACATTGATTTTGATGCTCAAAAACTGGGTCTTTCGAGGCACAAGCTCCGAAATGAGCTTCTAAGAGAATATTGTGCATCAAAATGAAATTTTGACGCTACAGGCTCCGAAATATAGACTTGTTTCATGAAACCTCGTTGTGCCTCCAAACACTGATTTTGATGTTCCAAAATTAGGGCTTTCAAGGCACAAGTTCTGAAATGAGGTTCTAAGAGCATGATGTACATCAAAATTGCATTTTAAAGCTACCGACTATGGAATTGGGACTTGTGTCTGGAAACCTTATTGTGCCTCCAAACATTAATTTTTATTCTCCAAAAATGAGGCTTTTGAGGCACAACCTCCGAAATGAGGTTCTAAGAACACCATGTTTGTCAAAATCGTGTTTTGATGCAATCAGCTTGAGAATCGGGACTTGTGACTTGAATCCTTGTTTTGCCTTTAAACATTGATTTTAATGTTTTGAAACTGGAGCTTTCGACCCACACGATCTGAAATGAGGTTCTAAGAGCATGATGTGCATCAAAATCACGCTTTAATACTACAGGATCCGAAATAGGGACTTGCATCTTGAAAGCTTGTTGTTCCTCCAAACACCAATTTTGATTCTTCAAAACTGAAGATTTTGACACTACAGGCTCCGGAATAGGGACTCGGCTCTTGAAATCATGTTGTGCCTCCAAACACCAATTTTGATGATTCAAAACCGAAGATTTTGAGGCACAAGCTCCAAAACAAGGTTCTAAGAACACTATGTGCATCAAAATCAAATTTTGACTCTACCGGCTCCAGAATCAGGACTTGCATCTTGAAACCTTTTTGTTGTTCCTCCAAACATCATATTTCATGCTCTAAAACTGGGGCTGTTGAGGCACAATTTCTAAAAAAGGTTTCTAAGAGCACAATGTGAATCAAAATTGAATTTTGATGTTGGCTCTCGAATTGGGGCTTGCATCTTGGAACCTTGTTTTGCTTCAAAACACTGATTTTGATGCTCTGAAATCGGGGCTTTCGAGGCTCAAGTTTCAAAATAAGGTTCTAAGAGTTTGATGTGCATCAAAATCAAAATTTTGATGCTCTAAAACTGGGTCTTTCGAGGCACAAGCTGCGAAATGAGCTTCTAAAAGAATGATGTGCGTTAAAACTGACGCTACAGGCTCGGGAATAGGGACTTGTTTCTTGAAAACTTGTTGTGCCTCAAAACATTGATTTTGATGTTCCAAAATCAGGGCTTTCCAGGCACAAGCTCCGAAATGAGGTTCTAAGAGCACGATGTACATCAAAATTGCATTTTGATGCTTCAGACTCTGGAATTGGGACTTGTGTCTTGAAACCTTGTTGTGCCTTTAAACATTGATTTTGATGTTTTGAAATTGGAGCTTTTGAGCCACATGCTTCGAAACGAGGTTCTGACAGCACGATGTGCATCAACATTGATTTTGATGTTTTGAAATGAGGTTCTGAGAGCACGACTTGCATTTTGAAACCTTTTTGTGCCTCCAAACATCGATTTTGATGCTCCAAAACTGGGGCTATTGAGGTATAATTTCTAAAATATGGTTCTGATAGCACAATGTGCATCAAAATTGAATTTTGATGCTACTGGCTCTAGAATCGGGGCTTGCATCTTGAAACCTTGTTGTGCCTCAAAAAACTAATTTTGAAGCTCACTGAGGCTTTCGAGGCACAAGCTTCGAAATGAGGTTCTAAGAGCACAATGTGCGCCAAAATTAGATTTTGACGCTATTGACAAGAGAATCGGGACTTGCATCTTGAAACCTTGTTGTACCTCCAAACATTGATTATGATGCTCAAAAACTGGGTCTTTCAAGGCACAAGCTCGGAAATGAGCTTCTAAGAGAATGATGTGCGTCAAAATGGAGGAATTTTGATGCTACAGGCTCCAGAATAGGGACTTGCTGTGCCATAAAACATTGATTTTGATGTTCCAAAATCAGGGCTTTCAAGGCACCAGCTCCGAAATGAGGTTCTAGGAGCATGATGTACCTCAAAATTGCATTTTGATGCTACCGACTCTCGGATTGGGACTTGTGTCTTCAAACCTTGTTGTGCCTCCAAAAACTAATTTTTATGCTCCAAAAATGAGGGTTTTGAGGCATAACCTCCGAAATGAGGTCCTAAGAACACCATGTTTGTCAAAATTGTGTTTTGATGCTATAAGCTTGAGAATCGGGACTTGTGTCTTGAAATTTTGTTGTGCCTTTAATTATTTATTTCGATATTTTGAAACTGGAGCTTTCGAACCATATGCTCTGAAACGAGGTTCTAAGAGCAAGATGTGCATCAAAATCATATTTTGACACTACAAGCTTCGGAATAGGAACATACGTCTTGAAAGCTTGTTGTGCCTCCAAACACCAATTTCGATGCTTCGAAAAGAAAGATTTTGAGGCATAAGCTCCAAAACAAGTTTCTAAGAGCACGATATGCGTCAAAATCAAATTTTGATGCTACCGGCTAAAGAATCAGGATTTGCATATTGAAACCTTGTTGTGCCTCCAAACATCGATTTTGATGCCCCAAAAATGGGGCTTTTGAGGCACAATATCTAAAATAGGGTTCTAAGAGCATAATGTGCATCAAAATTGAATTTTGATGCTATTGGTTCTAGAATCGAGGCTTGCATCTCAAAACCTGGTTGTGCCTCAAAACACTGATTTTGATGCTCTAAAACCAGGGCTTTCGAGGCACAAGCTTCGAAATGAGGTTCTAAGAGCACGATGTGCGCCAAAATCAGATTTTGACGCTATTGACTCTAGAATCGGGACTTGCATCTTCAAACCTTGTTGTGCCTCTAAACATTGATTTTGATGCTCCAAAAATGGGTCTTTCAAGGCACAAGCTCTGAAATGAGCTTCTAAGAGAATGATGTGCGTCAAAATTCCATTTTGACACTACAGGCTCCAAAATGAGGTTTGAATTTTGACGCTACACGCTGCAAAATGAGGTTCTAAGAGCACGATGTGCATCAAAATCACGTTTTGACAATACAGGCTCTAGAATAGGTACTTGCGTCTTGAAAGCTTGTTGTGCCTCCAAACACCAATTTCAATGCTTCGAAACCAAAGATTTTGAGGCATAAGCTCCAAAACAAGGTTCTAAGGGCACAATGTGCGTTAAAAGAAATTTTTGATGCTACCGGCTCCAGAATCAAGACTTGCATCTTCAAACCTTATTGTGCCTCCGAACATCAATTTTGATGATCCAAAATTGGGGCTTTTGAGGCACAATTTCTAAAACAGGGTTCTAAGAGCACAATGTGCATCAAAATTGAATTTTGATGCTACTAGCTCTAGAATCAGGGCTTCCATCTTGAAACCTTGTTGTGCCTCAAAACACTGATTTTGATGCTCCGAAATCGGGGCTTTCAAGGAAAAAGCATCAAAATCAGATTTTGACACTATTGACTCTAGAATCGGGACTTGCATTTTGAAACCTGGTTGTGCCTCCAAACATTGATTTTGATGCTCCAAAATTGGGTCTTTCGAGGTACAAGCTCCGAAATGAGCTTCTAAGAGAATGATGTGCATCAAAATGGAATTTTGATGCTACAAGCTCTAGAATAGGGACTTGCTTCCTGAAACCTTGTTGTGCCTCAAAACATTGATTTTGATGTTCCAAAAATAAGGCTTTCAAGGAACAAGCTCCGAAATGAGGTTCAAGACCACAATGTAGATCAAAATTGCGTTTTGATGCTACCGAGTCTAGAATTGGGACTTGTGTCATCAAACCTTGTTGTGCCTCCAAACACTAATTTTTATGCCTCAAAAATAAGGGTTTTGAGGCACAACCTCCGAAATAAGGTCCTAAGAACACCATGTTTGTGAAAATTGTGTTTTGATGCTATAAGCTTGAGAATCGGGTCTTGTGTCTTGAAACCTTGTTGTGCCTTTAAACATTGATTTCGATGTTTTGAAACTGGAGCTTTCAAGCCACATGCTCTGAAACGAGGTTCTAAGAGCACGATGTGCATCAAAATCATGTTTTGACACTACAGACTCTGGAATAGAGACTTGCGTCTTGAAAGCTTGTTGTCCCTCCAAACACCAATTTCGATGCTTCGAAAATGAAGATTTTGAGGCATAAGCTCCAAAACATGGTTCTAAGAGCACGATGTGCGTCAAAATAAAATTTTGATGCTACCAGCTCTAGAATCGAGGCTTGCATGTTGAAACCTAGTTGTGCCTCAAAACATTGATTTTGATGCTCTGAAACTAGTGCTTTCAAGGCACAACTTTCGAAATGAGGTTCTAAAAGCACGATGTGCACCAAAATCAGATTTTGACGCTATTGACTCTAGAATCGGGACTTGCATCTTGAAACCTTGTTGTGCCTCCAAACATTGATTTTGATGCTCCAAAACTGGGTCTTTCGAGGCACAAGCTCCGAAATGAGCTTCTAAGAGAATGATGTGCGTCAAAAACGCTACAGGCTCCAGAAAATGGACTTGCTTCTTGAAACCTTGTTGTGCCTCAAAATATTGATTTTGATGTTCCAAAATCAGGGCTTTCAAGCCAGATGCTCTGAAATGATGTTCTAAGTGTAGGTCCCGGGGACAACTGAGAGGGGGGGGTGAATCAGTTGTCTAATAAATTCAAACCAAAATCTTATCAACCAACTTATTGCTTAATACCGGAAAAAATAGTTAGTTGTGCCGGTAATTAGAGTTAACAGAAAATGCTTGTACCGGTAAGAATTAATGCATGAAACATAAACATAAAGTCATCCACAACACATGACACAAATATTTCTACGTGGAAACCCTTTAAGGGGAAAAACTACGGTGGGAAACCTTACCCAGAATCAGATGATACTACTGCAGATAGTAAGTGTACAAAGAGGGGTCTGCACATGCAGAAAGGCCAACAGCCTAGAGCTCACTGCTCAAACACAAATGGGAGTCACATTGACTACAGTTGGATGGTTAAATCCAATGAGAATGTACTACACAAAACAGCATCTTCATATGCTGGATTCAGTACCGGTGTAATGCTGATATGCTTTTCCAAAAACCTAACTTCACTTTCAAATGATGTCTTCGTGTATATCTCTGTTTGATCTCGCATATACCCTTCCTTAAATCTTTTTCATATTTCACACTTGATCTTACATTTATACCATACCCTAAGACCAATTTTAGTAGGTCGGCTCTACAAGATATTACAATAAAACATTTTACAAATAATACAATATCCGATGCAATAACCGATTGAACATGTCGACTTAATGCATTTACAACAATAATAAATCATCTCCATAGCATGCCATGCTGATCTGGAAAAGATAAACCTGCCGGTGTAACCCTAGATAACCCGGACCTATTTGCCGGTAAAAGAAAATATGCAAATAAGAATATACCAATGATATTACTTCAAGGAAAAGTGTCCACATGATGTCTTCAACATTACCAAGTGTCTTCCATGTCATTGCAGGTACCGGTGAACATTATATCCTGCCAGTTAACCATATATCGGTGATTGTTTGAGCATTTTACTGATTGCTGGTGAATGTTGCTGGATCTCCAAAGTAGGTGTGTTAGCAGGTGTTGACATCAATGACAAAACCATACCAAAATACCAACACTAAGAGCACAATGTGCATCAAAATCAGATTTTCACACTATAGGCTCCGGAATAGGGACTTGCGTCTTGCAAGCTTGTTGTGCCTCCAAAAACCAATTTTGATGCTTTGAAACCGAAGATTTTGAGGCATAAGCTCCAAAACAAGGCTCTAAGACCACGATGTGCGTCAAAATTAAATTTGGAGCGTCAAAACCTTGTTGTGTCTCCAAACATCAATTTTGATGCTCCAAAACTGGTTTTGACACTCCAAAACTGGGGTTTTTGAGGCACAATTTCTAAAACACGGTTCTAATAGCATGATGTGGATCAAAATCAGATTTTGACGCTAATGACTCTAGAATCGGGACTTGCATCTTGAAACCCTGTTGTACCTCAAAACATTGATTTTGATGCTCCAAAATGGGGTCTTTAAGGCACGAGCTTCGAAATGAGGTTCTAAGAACACGATGTACATCAAAATTATGTTTTGATGCTACCGACTCTGGAATTGGGACTCTTGTCTTGAAACCTTGTTGTGCCTCCAAACACTAATTTTTATGCTCCAAAATTGAGTCTTTTGAGGCACAACCTCTGAAATGAGGTTGTAAGAACACCATGTTTGTCAAAATCATGTTTTGATGCTATCAGCTTGAGAATCGAGACTTGTCTTTTGAAACCTTGTTGTGCCTTTAAACATTGATTTCCATGTTTTGAAACTAGAGCTTTCAAGCCACACGCTTCGAAACGAGGTTCTAAGAGCACGATGTACGTCAAAATCTTGTTTTGACACTACAGGCTCCAGAATCAGGGCTTTCAAAGCACAAGCTCTGAAATGAGGTTCTAACAGCACGATGTACCTCAAAATTGCATTTTGACGCTACCAACTCTGGAATTGGGACTTGTGTGTTCAAACCTTGTTGTGCCTCCAAACACTAATTTTTATACTCCAAAAACAAGGGTTTTGAGGCACAACCTCTGAAATGGGGTTCTAAGAACACCATGTTTGTCAAAATCATATTTTTACGCTATCAACTTGAGAATCGGGACTTGTGACTTGAAACCTTGTTGTGCCTTTAAATATTGATTTTGATGTTTTGAAACTGGAGCTTTTGAGCCACACGCTCCAAAACGAGGTTCTTAGAGGACGATGTGCATCAAAATCACGTTTTGACACTACAAGCTCCAAAATTAGGACTTGCATCTTGAAACCTTGTTGTGCCTCCAAACATCAATTTTGATGCTCCAAAATTGGGGCTTTTGAGGCACAATTTCTAAAATAGGGTTCTAACAGCACAATATGCATCAAAATTGAAACCTTGCTACCGAATCAGGACTTGCATCTTGAAACCTTATTGTCCCTCAAAACACTGATTTTGATGCTCCGAAACAGGGGCTTTTGAGGCACAAGCTTTGAAATCAGGTTTAAATAGCACAATGTGGACCAATATCAGATTTTGATGCTATTAACTCTAGAATCGGGACTTGAATCTTGAAACCTTGTTGTACCTCCAAACATTGATTTTGATGCTTGAAAATTGGGTCTTTCAAGGCACAAGCTCCTAAATGAGCTTCTAAGAGAATGATGTGCGTCAAAATTGAATTTTGACGCTACAGGATCTGGAATAGGGACTTGCTTGTTGAAACCTTGTTGTGCCTCAAAATATTGATTTTGATATTCCAAAATATTGATTTCAAGGCACAAGCTCCGAAATAAGGTTCTAAGAGCACGATGTAAATCAAAATTGCGTTTTCACGCTACCGACTCTGGAATTGGGACTTTTATCTTGAAACCTTATTGTGCCTCCAAACACTAATTTTTATGCTCAAAAAATGAGGCTTTTGAGGCACCACCTCCGAAATGAGGTTCTAAGAACACCATGCTTGTCAAAATCTATTTTGACGCTATAAGCTTGAGAATCGGGACTTGTGTCTTCGTTCCTTGTTGTGCCTTTAAACATTGATTTCAATGTTTTGAAACTGGAGCTTTCGAGCCACACGCTCCAAAACGAGGTTCTAAGAGCACGATGTGCATCAAAATCATGTTTTGACACTACAAGCTCCAGAATAGGGACTTGCTTCTTGAAAGCTTGTTGTGCCTCCAAACACCAATTTTGTGTCTTGAAACCTTGGTGTGCCTTTAAACATTCATATTGATGTCTTAAAACTAGAGCTTTTGAGTCACACGCTCCGAAACGAGGTTCTAAGAGCATGCAAGAAAACTTGTTGTGGCTCAAAAAACTGGTTTTGATGCTTCAAAACTGGGGCTTATGAGGCACAAGCTTTCAAATGAAGTTCTAAGAGCACAATGTGCGCCAAAATCAAATTTTGACGCTATTGACTCTAGAATCAGGACTTGCATCTTGAAACCTTGTTTTGCCTACGAACATTGATTTTGGTGATCCAAAACTAGGTCTTTCGAGGCACAAGCTCCGAAATGAGCTTCCAAGAGAATCATGTGTGTCAAAATGGAATTTTGACGCTACGGGCTTTGGAGTAGGGACTTGCTTCTTGAAACCTTGTTGTGCCTCAATAAATTGATTTCGATGTTCCAAAATCAAGGCTTTGAAGGCACAAGCTCTGAAATGAGGTTCTAAAAGAACGATGTACATTAAAATTGCATTTTGACGCTATCGACTCTGAAATTGGGACTCGTGTATTGAAACCTTGCTGTGCCTCCAAACACTTATTTTTATGCTCCAAAAATGAGGTTTTTTTGGCATGACCTCCGATATGAAAATTTTAGAACACCATGTTTGT
Organism: Cryptomeria japonica; assembly: GCF_030272615.1. Classification (NCBI taxonomy): domain Eukaryota; kingdom Viridiplantae; phylum Streptophyta; class Pinopsida; order Cupressales; family Cupressaceae; genus Cryptomeria; species Cryptomeria japonica. The sequence continues at coordinate 381,863,193 of NC_081415.1, read as the reverse complement.
CAAAATCGTGTTTTGATGCTATCAGCTTGAGAAACTTGTGTCTTGAAACCTTGTTGTGCCTTTAAACATTGATTTTGATGTTTTGAAAATGTAGCTTTCGAGCCACACGCTCCGAAACGAGGATCTAAGAGCACGATGTGCATCAAAATCACATTTTGATACTACAAGCTCCGGAATAGGGACTTGCTTCTTGAAAGCTTGATGTGCCTCCAAACACAAATTTTGATGGTTCAAAACCGAAGATTTTGAGGCATAATCTCCAAAACAAGGTTCTAAGAGCATGATGTGCATCAAAATCAAAATTTGAGGCTACCGGCTCCAGAATCAGGACTTGCATCTTGAAACCTTGTTGTGCCTCCAAACATCGATTTTGATGCTCCAAAACTGGATCTTTTGAGGCACAATTTCTAAAAGAGGGTTCTCAGAGCACAATGTGCATCAAAATTGAATTTTGATGCTACTGGCTCTAGAATCGCAGCTTGCATCTTGAAACCTTGTTGTGCCTCAAAACACTGATTTTGATGCTCTGCAACTGGAGCTTTCGAGGCACAAGCTTTGAAATGAAGTTCTAAGAGCACGATGTGCTCCAAAATCAGATTTTGACGATATTGACTCTAGAATCGGGACTTGCATCTTGAAACCTTGTTGTGCCTCCAAACATTGATTTTGATGCTCCAAAACTGGGTCTTTCGAGGCACAAGCTTCAAAATGAGCTTCTAAGAGAATAATGTCCGTCAAAATAAAATTTTGATGCTACAGGGTCCGGAATAGGGACTTGCTTCTTGAAATGTTTTTGTGCCCCAAAACATTGATTTTGATGTTACAAAATCAGGGCTTGCAAGGCACAAGATCCGAAATGAGGTTCTAAGATGACGATGTACATCAAAATTGAATTTTGATGATACTGGCTCTAGAATCGAGGCTTGCATCTTGAAACCTCATTGTGCATCAAACCACTAATTTTGATGCTCCGAAATTGGGGCTTTCGAAGCACAAGCTTTTAAATGAGGTTCTGAGAGCACGATGTGCGCCAAAATCATGTTTTGACACTACAAGCTCCAGAATAGGGACTTGCATCTTGAAAAATTATTGTGCCTCCAAACACCAATTTTGATGATTCGAAACCAAAGATTTTGATGCATAAGTTCTAAAACAAGGTTCTAAGAGCACGATGTGTGTCCAAGGTTGAAATCTTGTTGTGCCTCCAAACATTGATTTTGATGCTCCAAAATTGGGGCTTTTGAGGCACAATTTCTAAAACGGGGTTCTAAGAGCTCAATGTGCATCAAAATTGAATTTTGATGCTACTGGCTCTAGAATCAGGGCTTGCATCTTGAAACTGGGTCTTTCGAGGCACAAGCTTTGAAATGAGCTTCTAAGAGAATGATGTGCGTCAAAATGGAATTTTGAGGCTACAGGCTCCAGAATAGGGACTTGCTTCTTGAAACCTTGTTGTGCCTTAAAACATTTATTTTCATCTTCCAAAATAAGGGCTTTCAACGCACAAGTCCCCAAATGAGGTTCTAAGAGCATGATGTACATCAAAATTGTGTTTTGACGCTACCGACTCTAGAATTGGGACTTGTGTCTTGAAACCTTGTTGTGCCTCCAAACACTAATTTTTATGCTCGAAAAATGAGGCTTTTGAGGCACAACCTAAGAAATGAGGTTCTAAAAACACCATGTTTGTCAGAATAGTGTTTTGACACTATCAGCTTGAGAATCAGGACTTGTGTCTTGAAACCTTGTTGTGCTTTTAAACATTGATTTTGATCTTTTAAAACCGGAGCTTTCCAGCCACACGCTCCAAAACGAGGTTCTAGGAGCACGATGTGCATCAAAATCATGTTTTGACACTACAGGCTCTGGAATACGGACTTGCATCTTGAAAGCTTGTTATGCCTCCAAACACCAATTTTGATGCTTCGAAACTGAAGATTTTGAGGCATAAGCTCCAAAACAACGCTCTAAGAGCGCGATGTGCGTCAAAATCAAATTTTGACGCTACCGGCTTCAGAATCAGGACTTGCATCTTCAAACCTTGTTGTGTGTCCAAACATCAATTTTGATGCTCCAAAACTGTTGGTTTTGAGGCACAATTTCTAAAACAGGTTTCTAAGAGCACAATGTGCATCAAAATTGAATTTTGATGCTACTGGCTCTAGAATCGAGGCTAGCATCTTGAAACATTGTTGCGCCTCAAAACACTGATTTTGATGCTCCAAAACCGAGGCTTTCAAGGCACAAGTTTCGAAATGAGGTTCTAAGAGCAGGATATGCGCCAAAATACTATTTTGACACTATTGACTCTAGAATCGGGACTTACATCTTGAAACCTTGTTGTGCCTCAAAACATTGATTTTGATACTCCAGAACTGGGTCTTTAAGGGCACAAGCTCTTAAATGAGCTTCTAAGAGAATGATGTGCATCAAAATTCCATTTTAACGCTACAGCCTCCGGAATAGGGAATTGCTTCTTGAAACCTTGTTGAATAGGCACAAGCTCCGAAAACTTGAGGTACAACCTTCGAAATGAGGTTCTAAAAACATGGTGTTTGTCAAAATCATGTTTTGACGCTATCAACTTGAGAATCGAGACTTGTATCTCGAAACCTTGTTCTGCCTTTAAACATTGATTTTGATATTTTGAAACTGGAGCTTTCGAGCAACACGCTCCGAAATGAGGTTCTAACAGCACGATGTGCATCAAAATATTGTTTTGACACTACAAGCTCCGGAATAGGGACTTACGTCTTGAAAGCTTGTTGTGCCTCCAAACACCAATTTTGATGCTTCGAAACCGCAGATTTTGAGGGATAAGCTCCAAAACAAGGTTCCAAGAGGATGATGTGCCTCAAAATAAAATTTTGATGCTATCGGCTCCAGAATCAGGACTTGCATCACGAAACCTTGTTGTGCCTCCAAAAATCGATTTTGGAGATCCAAAACTAGAGCTTTTGAGGCACAATTTCTAAAACAGGGTTCTAAGAGCATAATTTGCAAAAAAATTAAATTTTGATACTACTAGCTCTTAAATTGGGGCTCGCGTCTTGAAATCTTGTTGTGCCTCAAAACACTAATTTTGATGCTCAGAAACTGGGGCTTTCGAGGTACCTCTTTGTACCTCCAAACACTAATTTTTATACTCCAAAAATGAGGCTTTTGAGGCAAAACCTCAAAAATGAGGTTCTAAGAACACTATGTTTGTCAAAATCGTGTTTTGACGCTATCAGCTTGAGAATTGGGACTCGTGACTTGAAACGTTGTTGTGCCTTTAAACATTGCTTTTGATGTTTTGAAACTGGAGCTTTCGAGCTAGATGCTCTGAAATGAGGTTCTAAGAGTAGGATGTGCATCAAAATCATGTTTTGACACTACAGGCTCCGAAATAGGGACTTGCATCTTGAACACTTGTTGTGCCTCCAGACACCAATTTTGATGCTTCGAAACCGAAGATTTTGAGGCATAAGCTCCAAAACAAGGTTCTAAGAGCACGATGTACGTTAAAATCAAATTTTGACGCTACCGGCTCTAGAATCAGGACTTGCATCTTGAAACTTTGTTGTGCCTCCAAACATTGATTTTGATGCTCCAAAGTTGGGGCTTTTGAGGGACAATTTCTAAAACAGGGTTCTAAGAGCACAATGTGCATCAAAATTGAATTTTGATGCTACTTGCTCTAGAATTGGAGCTTGCATCTTGAAACCTTGTTGTGCCTCAAAACACAAATTTGGATGCTCTGAAACCGGGGCTTTCGAGGCACAAGCTTTGAAATCAGATTTTCACGCTATTGACTTTAGAATTGACACTTACATCTTCAAATGTTGTTGTGCATCCACACATTGAATTTGATGCTCCAAAACTAGGTCTTTTGAGGCACAAGCTCTGAAATGAGCTTCTAAGAGAATGATGTGCATCAAAATTCAGGAGAATGATGTGCGTCAAAATTGAATTTTGATGCTACAGGCTCTGGAATAGGGACTTGCTTCTTGAACCCTTATTGTGCCTGAAAACATTGATTTTGATGTTCCAAAATCAGGGCTTTCAAGGCACGAGCTCCGAAATGAGGTTCTAAGACCACGATGTACATAAAAATTGCGTTTTGACATTACCCACTCTGGAATTGGGACTTGTGTCTTGAAATATTGTTGTGCCTCCAAACTCTAATTTTTATGCTCCAAAAATGAGGCTTTTGAGGCACAACATCCGAAATGAGGTTCTAAGAACACCATGTTTGTCAAAATCGTGTTTTGACGCCATCAGCTTGAGAATCGAGAATTGTTTCATGAAAACTTGTTATTCCTTTAAACATTCATTTTGATGTTTTGAAACTTGGGCTTTCGAGCCACACGCTCCAAAATGAGGTTCTAAGAGCACGATGTGCATCAAAATCACGTTTTGACACTACAGGCTCCGGAATAGGGACTTGCATCTTTAAAGCTTGTTGTGCCTCCAAACTCTAGTTTTGATGTTTTGACACTGGAGCTTTCGAGCCACACTCTCCGTAATGAGGTTCTAAGAGAACGATGTGCATCAAAATCACGTTTTCACACTACAGGCTCTGGAATAGGGACTTGCATCTTGACATCTTGTTGTGCCTCCACACACCAATTTCCATGCTTCAAAACCGAAGATTTTGAGGCATAAGTTCCAAAACAAGGTTCAAGACCATGATCTACATCAAAATCAAATTTTGATGCTACCGGCTCCAAAATCAGTACTTGCATCCTGAAACCTTGTTGTGCCTCAAAAGACTGATTTTGATGCTCCGAAACCAGGGCTTGCGAGGCACAAGCTTTGAAATGATGTTCTAAGTGCACGATGGGCGCCAAAATCAGATTTTGATGCTATTGACTCTAGAATTAGGGCTTGCATCCTGAAACCTTGTTGTGCCTCCAAACATTGATTTAGATGCTCCAAAACTGGGTCTTTTGAGGCACAAGCTCTTAAATGAGCTTCTAAGAGAATAATGTGCGTCAAAATGGAATTTAGATGTTATAGGATCCGGAATAGGGACTTACTTCTTGAAACCTTGTTGTGCCTCAAAACATTGATTTTAATGTTTCAAAATCAGGGCTTTCAAGGCAAAAGCTCCGAAATGAGGTTCTAAGAGCACAATATACATCAAAATTGCGTTTTGAGGCTACCTACGCTGGAATTGGGACTTATGTTTTTAAACATTGTTGTGCCTCCAAACACTAATTTTTAAGCTCCAAAAGTGAGGCTTTTGAGGCACGACCTCCAAAATGATTTTCTAAGAACACCATGTTTGTCAAAATTGATGTTTTGAAACTGGAGCTTTCAAGCCACACTATAGGCTCTGAAATAGGGTCTTGCGTCTTGAGAGCTTGTTGTGCCTCCAAACACCAATTTTGATGTTTCAAAAGCGGAGATTTTGAGGCATAAGCTCCCAAACAAGGTTCTAATAGCACAATGTACATCAAAATCAAATTTTGATGCTACCGGCTTGAGAATCAGTACATGCATCTTGAAACCTTGTTGTGCCTCCAAACATCAATTTTGATGCTCCAAAACTTGGGCTTTTGAGGCACAATTTCTAAAACAGGGTTCGAAGAGCACAATGTGCATCAAAATTGAATTTTGATGCTATTGGCTCTAGAATAGGGGCTTGCATCTTGAAACCTTGTTGTGCCTCAAAACACTGATTTTCATGCTCCAAAACCCGAGCTTTTGAAGTACAAGCTTCAAAATGAGGTTCTAAGAGCACGATGGGCGCCAAAATTAGATTTTGATGCTATTGACTCTAGAATCGGGACTTGCATCTTGAAACATTGTTGTGCCTCCAAACATTTATTTTGATGCTCCAAAACTGGATCTTTCGAGGCACAAGCTTTGAAATGAGCTTCTAAGAGAATGATGTGCGTCAAAACTACAGACTCCAGAATAGGGACTTGCTTCTTGAAACCTTGTTGTGCCTTAAAACATTTATTTTCATCTTCCAAAATCAGGGCTTTCAAGGAACAACCTCCGAAATGAGGTTCTAAGAGCACGATGTACATCAAGATTGTGTTTTGACGCTACCGACTCTAGAATTGGGACATGTGTCTAGAAACCTTGTTGTGCCTCCAAACACTAATTTGTATGCTCCAAAAATGACGCTTTTGAGGCACAACTTAAGAAATGAGGTTCTAAGAACACCATGTTTGTCAAAATAGTGTTTTGACATTTTGAAACTGTAGATTTTGAGCCACATGCACCGAAATGAGGTTCTAACAACACGATGTGCATCAAAATCACGTTTTGACACTACAGGCTCCAGAATAGGGACTTACGTCTTGAAAGCTTGTTATGCCTCCAAACACCAATTTTGATGCTTCGAAACCGAAAATTTTGAGGAATAATTAGAACCTCATTTTGGAGCTTCTACCTTGAAAAGCCCCGATTTTGGAACATCAAAATCAATGTTTTTAGGCACAACAAGGTTTCAAGATGCAAGCCTCGATTCTAGAGCCAATAGCAACAAAATTCAAACTTGATGCACATTGTGCTCTTCGAACCCTATTTTAGAAATTGTGCCTCAAAAGCCCAAGTTTTGGAACATCAAAATCGGTCTCTGGAGGCACAACAAGGTTTCAAGATGCAAGTCCTGATTCTGGAGCCGGTAGTGTCAAAATTTGATTTTGACGCACATCGTGCTCTTAGAAGCTTGTTTTGGAACTTATGCCTCAAAATCTTTGGTTTCGAAGCATCAAAATTGGTGTTTGGAGGCACAACAAGCTTTCAAGACGCAAGTCCTTATTCTAGAGCCTGTAGTATCAAAACGTGATTTTGATGCACATCCTGGTTTCAGAGCATCAAAATCAGTGTTTTGAGGCACAACCAGGTTTCAAGATGCAAGCCTCGATTCTAGAACCAATAGCATCAAAATTCAATTTTGATGCACATTGTGCTCTTAGAACCCTATTTTAGATATTGTGCCTCAAAAGCCCCATTTTTGGGGCATCAAAATCGATGTTTGGAGGCACAACAAGGTTTCAAGATGCAAATCCTGATTCTTGAGCCGGTAGCGTCAAATTTTGATTTTGACTCATATCGTGCTCTTAGAACCTTGTTTTGGAGCTTATGCCTCGAAATCTTTGTTTTCGAAACATCGAAATTGGTGTTTGGAGGCACAACAAACTTTCAAGATGCATGTCCCTATTTGGAAGCTTGTAGTGTCAAAATATGATTTTGATGCACATCGTGCTCTTAGAACCTCGTTTCAGAGCATGTGGCTCAAAGCTGCAGTTTCAAAATATCGAAATAAATGATTAAAGGCACAACAAAGTTTCAAGACACAAGTCCCGATTCTCAAGCTTATAGCGTCAAAAAACAATTTTGACAAACATGGTGTTCTTAGGACCTCATTTCGGAGGTTATGCCTCAAAACCCTCATTTTTGGAGCATAAAAATTAGTGTTTGGAGGCACAACAAGGTCTGAAGACACAAGTCCCAATTCCAGAGTCGGTAGCGCCAAAATGCAATTTTGAGGTACATCGTGCTCCTAGAACCTCATTTCAGAGCTGATGCCTTGAAAGCCCTGATTTTGGAACATCAAAATCAATGTTTTGAGGCACAGCAAGTCCCTATTCTGGAGCCTGTAGCGTCAAAATTCCTCCATTTTGACGCACATCATTCTCTTAGAAGCTCATTTCGGAGCTTGTACCTTGAAAGACCCAGTTTTTTAGCATCAAAATCAATGTTTGGAGGTACAACAAGGTTTCAAGATGTCATTTCGGAGCTTGTGTCTTAGAACCTCTTTTTGAAGCTTGTGCCTCGAAAGCCTCAGTGAGCTTCAAAATCAGTTTTTGAGGCACAACAAGGTTTCAAGATGCAAGCCCCGATTCTAGAGCCAATAGCATCAAAATTCAATTTTGATGAATTTTGATGCACATTGTGCTATCAGAACCCTATTTTAGAAATTGTACCTCAATAGCCCCAGTTTTGGAGCATCAAAATCGATGTTTGGAGGCACAAAAAGGTTTCAAAATGCAAGTCGTGCTCTCAGAACCTCATTTCAAAACATCAAAATCAATGTTGATGCACATCGTGCTGTCAGAAGCTCGTTTCGAAGCATGTGGCTCAAAAGCCCCAATTTCAAAACATCAAAATCAATGTTTAAAGGCACAACATGATTTCAAGACACAGGTCCTGATTCTCAAGCTGATAGCGTCAAAACACGATTTTGACAAACGTGGTGTTCTTGGAACCCAATTCCAGAGTCTGAAGCATCAAAACGCAATTTTGATGTACATCATGCTCTTAGAACCTCATTTCGGAGCTTGTACCTGGAAAGCACAACAAAATCAATATTTTGAGGCACAACAAGTTTTCAAGAAACAAGTCCCTATTCCCGAGCCTGTAGCTTCCATTTTAACGCACATCATTCTTTTAGAAGCTCATTTCGCAGCTTGTGCCTCGAAAGACCCAGTTTTGGAGCATCAAAATCAATATTTGGAGGCACAACAAGGTTTCAAAAGCAAGTCGCGATTCTAGAGTCAATAGCGTCAAATTTTGATCTTGACGCACATCATACTCTTAGAACCTTATTTTGGAGCTTGTGCCTTGAAAGCCCTCATTTTGGAACATCAAAATCAATGTTTTCGGGCACAATAAGGTTTCAAGAAGCAAGTCCCTATTCCGGAGCCTGTAGCATCAAAATTTAATTTTGATGCACATCATTCTCTTAGAAGCTCATTTTAGAGCTTGTGCCTCGAAAGACCTAGTTTTGGAGCATCAAATTCAATGTGTGGAGGCACAACAATGTTTGAAGATGTAAGTGTCAATTCTAGAGTCAATAGCATGAAAATCTGATTTTGGTGCAAGTCCTGATTCTAGAGTCAATAGCGTTGAAATATTATTTTGGCGTGCATCATGCTCTTACAATCTCATTTCAAAGCTTGTGCCTTGAAAGCCTTGGTTTTGGAGCATCCAAATTTGTGTTTTGAGGCACAACAAGGTTTCAAGATGCAAGCTCCAATTATAGAGCAAGTAGCATCAAAATTCAATTTTGATGCACATTGTGCTCTTAGAACCCTATTTTAGAAATTGTGCCTCAAAAGCCCCAACTTTGGAGCATCAAAATCGATGTTTGGAGGCACAACAAGGTTTCAAGATGCAAGTCCTGATTCTAGAGCCGGGGTAGCGTCAAAATTTGATTTTAACACACATCGTGCTCTTAGAACCTTGTTTTGGAGCTTATGCCTCAAAATCTTCAGTTTCGAAGCATCAAAATTGGTGTCTGGAGGCACAACAAGCGTTCAAGATGCAAGTCCCTATTTCGGATCCTGTAGTGTCAAAACATGATTTTAATGCACATCGTACTCTTAGAACCTCGTTTCAGAGCGTCTGGCTCGAAAGCTCCAGTTTCAAAACATCAAAAGCAATGTTTAAAGGCACAACAACATTTCAACTCACGAGTCCTGATTCTCAAGCTGATAGCGTCAAAACACGATTTTGACAAACATGGTGTTCTTAGATCCTCATTTCAGTGTTTTGAGGCACCACAAGGGATCAAGATGCAAAACCCGATTCTAGAGCTAGTAGCATCAAAATTCAATTTTGATGCACATTGTGCTCTTGGAACCCTGTTTTAGAAATTGTGGCTCAAAAGCTCCAGTTTTGGATCATCAAAATTAGTATTTTGAGGCACAACAAGGTTTCAAGATGGAAGTCCCGATTCTAGAGTCAATAGTGTCAAAATCTGATTTTGGCGCACATCGTGTTCTTAGAACCTCATTTCGAAGCTTGTAACTCGAAAGCCCCAGTTTTTGAGCATCAAAATTAGTGTTTTGAGGCACAACAAGGTTTCAAGATGCAAGACCCGATTCAAGAGCCACTAGCATCAAAATTTAATTTTGATGCAAATTATGCTCTTAGAACCCTGTTTTAAAAATTGTGCCTCAAAAGCTCTAGTTAGAACCTCATTTCGGAGCGTGTGGCTCAAAAGTTTCAATTACAAGACATCAAAATCAATGTTTAAAGGCAGAACAAGGTTTTGAGACACAAGTCTCGATTCTCAAGCTGATAGTGTAAAAACATGATTTTGACAAACATCGTGTTTTTAGAACCTCATTTCGGAGGTTGTGCCTCAAAAACCTCTCTTTCGGAGCTTGTGCGTTCAAAGCCTTGATTTTGGAAAATGAAAATCAATGTTTTGAGGGACAACAAAGTTTTAAGAAGCAATTCACTATTCCGGAGCCTGTAGCATGAAAATGAAATTTTGACGCACATCATTCTCTTAGAAGCTCATTTCGGAGCTTGTGCCTTGAAAGACCCAGTTTTGGAGCATCAAAATCAATGTTTGGAGGCACAACAAGGTTTCAAGATGCAAGTCCCGATTCTAGAGTCAATAGCATCAAAATAGTATTTTGGCGCATATCGTGCTCTTAGAACCTCATTTCGAAGCTTGTGCCTTGAAAGCCCCAGTTTTGGAGAATCAAAATCAATGTTTTGAGGCACAACAAGGTTTGAAGATGCAAGCCCCGATTCTAGAATTTTGATGCACATTGTGCTCTTAGAAACCTGTTTTAGAAATTATGCCTCAAAAGCAACAGTTTTGGAGCATCAAAATTGGTGTTTGGACACACAACAAGGTTTGAAGATGCAAGTCCAGATTCTCGAGCCGGTAGTGTCAAAATTTGATTTTGACGCACATCGCGCTCTTAGACCCTTGTTTTGGAGCTTATGCCTCAAAATCTTCAGTTTTGAAGCATCAAAATTGGTGTATGGAGGCATAACAAGTTTTCAAGATGCAAGTCCCTATTCCAAAGCCTATAGTGTCGAAACATGATTTTGATACACATCGTGCTCTTAGAACCTCATTTTGGAGCGTGTGGCTGGAAAGCTCCGGTTTTGAAAGATCAAAATCAATGTTTAAAGGAACAACAAGTTTTCAAGACACAAGTCCCGATTCTCAAGCTGATAGTGTCAAAACACTATTTTGACAAACATGGTGTTCTTAGAACCTCATTTCTTAGGTTGTGCCTCAAAAGCCTCATTTTTGGAGAATAAAAATTAGTGTTTAGAGGCACAAGAAGGTTTCAAGACACAAGTCCCAATTCTAGAGTCTGGTAGCGTCAAAACGCAATTTTGATGTACATCATGCTCTTAGAACCTCATTTGGGGGCTTATGCATTGAAAGCCTTGATTTTGGAAGATGAAAATAAATGTTTTAAGCCACAACAAGGTTTCAAGAAGCAAGTCCCTATTCTGGAGCCTGTAGCGTAAAAATTCCATTTTGACGCACATCATTCTCTTAGAAGCTCATTTCAAAGCTTGTGCCTCGAAAGACCTAGTTTTGGAGCTTCAAAAATCTGATTTTGGACCATATCATGATATTTGAACCTGATTTTGAAGCTTTTGCCTCAAAAGCCCCTATTTTGGAGCATCAAAATCATTGTTTTGAGGGACAACAAGGTTTCAAGATCTAAGCCCTGATTCTAGAGCTAGTAGCATCAAAATTCAATTTTGATGCACTTTGAGTTCTTAGAACCCCCGTTTAGAAATTGTGCCTCAAAAGCCCCAATTTTGGGGCATCAAAATCGATGTTTGGAGGCACAACAAGATTTCAAGATGCAAGTCCTGATTTTGGAGCCGGTTAGAGTCAAAATTTGATTTGGACGCACATCGTGCTCTTAGAACCTTGTTTTAGAACTTATGCATCAAAAATCTTTGGTTTCGTATCATCAAAATTGGTGTTTGGAGGCACCAATAAGCTTTCAAGACGCAAGTCCCTATTCTGGAGCCTGTAGTGTCAAAAACATGATTTTGATGCACATCGTGCTCTAGAACCTCGTTTCAGAGCGTGTGGCTTCAAAGCTCAAGTTTCAAAACATCCGAAATCAATGTTTAAAGGCACAACAAGGTTTCAAAACACAAGTCCCGATTCTCAAGCTGATAGCATCAAAATCTGATTTTGGCACACATCGTGCTCTCAGAACCTCATTTCAAAGCTTTTGCCTCGAAAGCCCTAGTTTCAGAGCATCAAAATCAGTGGTTTGACGCACAATGAGGTTTCAAGATGCAAGCCTCGATTCTAGGGCCAGTATCATCAAAATTCAATTTTGATGCACATTGTGCTCTTAGAACCTTGTTTTAGAAATTGTACCTTAAAAGCCCCAGTTTTGGAGCATCAAAAATTGATGTTTGGAGTCACAACAAGGTTTCAAGATGCAAATCCTGTTCTGGAACCGGTAGTGTCAAAATTTGATTTTAACGCACATCATGCTCTTCGAACCGTGTTTTGGAGCTTATGCCTCAAAATCTTCGGTTTCAAAGCATTAAAATCAATGTTTAAAGGGAAAACAAGGTTTCAAGACACAAGTCCTGATTCTCAAGCTGATAGCGTCAAAACATGATTTTGACAAACATGGTGTTCTTAGAACCTCATTTCAGAGGTTGTGCCTCAAAAGCCTCATTTTTGGAGCATAAAAAATTACTGTTTGGAGGCACAAAGAGGTTTCAAGACACAAGTCCAATTCCATAGTCGATAGCGTCAAAACACAATTTTGATGTATATCGTGCTTTTAGAACCTCATTACGGAGCTTGTGCGTTGAAAGCCCTGATTTCTGAAGATCAAAATCAATGTTTTTGAGGCACAACAAGGTTTCAAGAAGCAAGTCCCAATTCAAAATTCGTGTTTGCAGGCACAACAAACTTTCAAGACACAAGTCCCTATTACGGAGCATGTAGTGTCAAAATGTGATTTTGATGCATCAAAACACGATTTTGACAAACATGGTGTTCTAAGAAAACGCATTTCGGAAGTTGTGCCTCAAAAGCCTCATTTTTGGAGCATAAAAATTAGTGTTTGGAGGCACAACAAGGTTTCAAGACATGAGTCCCAATTTCAGAGTCGGTAGCGTCAAATGCAATTTTGATGTACATCGTGCTCTTAGAACCTCATATCGGAGCTTGTGCCTTGAAAGCCCTGATTTTGGAAATCAAAATCAATGTTTTGGGGCACAACAAGGTTTGAAGAAGCAAGTCCCTATTCCGGAGCCTATAGCGTCAAAATTCCATTTTGATGCACATCATTCTTTTAGAAGCTCATTTTGGAGCACCAAAATCAATGTTTGAAGGCTCAACAAGGTTTCAAAATGCATGTCCCGATTCTAGAGTCAATAGCGCCAAAATCTGATTTTAGTGCCCATTGTGCTCTTAGAACATCATTTCGAAGCTTGTGCCTCTTGAAAGCCCCAGTTTCGGAGCATCAAAATCAGTCTTTTGAGGCACAACAAGGTTTCAAGATGCAAGTACTAATTTTGGAGCCGGTAGTGTCAAAATTTGATTTTGATGCAGAGCGTGCTCTTGGAACCTTGTTTGGAGCTTATGCCTCAAAATCTTCGATTTCGAAGCATTGAAATTGGTTGTGTGGAGGCACAACAAGCTGTCAAGACGCAAGTCTCTATTCTGGAGCCTGTAGTGTGAAAACATGAGTTTGATGCACCTCGTTCTCTTAGAACCTCATTTCAGAGAGTGTGGCTCGAAAGCTCCAGTGTCAAAAACATCAAAACTGGTGTTTGGAGGCACAACAAGCTTTCTAGATGCAAGTCCCTATTCTGGAGCCTGTAGTGTCAAAACATGATTTTGATGCACATCATGCTCTTAGAACCTCATTTCGGAGTGTGTGGCTTGAAAGCTCAAGTTTCAAAACATCAAAATCAATGTTTAAAGAAACAACAAGTTTTCACGAAACAAGTCCCGATTCTCAAGTTGATGGCATCAAAACATGATTTTGACAAACATGGTGTTCTTAGAACCTTGTTTCGGATGGTGTGCCTCAAAAGCCTCATTTTTGGAGCATAAAAATTAGAGTTTGGAGGCACAACAATATTTCAAGACACAAGTCCCAATTCCAAAGTGGGTAATTTCAAAACGCAATTTTGATGTACATCGTGGTCTTAGAACCTCATTTCGGAGCTCGTGCCTTGAAAGCCCTAATTTTGGAACATCAAAATCAATGTTTTCAGGCGAAATAAGGTTTCAAGAAGCAAGTTCCTATTTCAGAGCCTGTATCATCAAAATTCAATTTTGACCGCACATCATTCTCTTAGAAGCTCATTTAAGAGCTTGTGCCTCGAAAGACCCAGTTTTGAAACATCAAATTCAATGTGTGGAGGCACAACAACGTTTGAAGATGTAAGTGTCAATTCTAGAGTGAATAGCATGAAAATCTGATTTTGTGCAAGTCCCGATTCTAGAGTAAATAGCATCAAAATCTTATTTTAGCATACATCATGCTCTTAGAATCTCATTTCAAAGCTTGTGCCTCGAAAGCCTTGGTTTCAGAGCATCCAAATTTGTGTTTTGAGGTACAACAAGGTTTCAAGATGCAAGCTCCAATTCTAGAGCAAGTAGCACCAAAATTCAATTTTGATGCACATTGTGCTCTTAGAACCCTGTTTTAGAAATTGTCCCTCAAAAGCCCAAACTTTGGAGCATCAAAATTGATGTTTGGAGGCACAACAAGGTTTCAAGATGCAAGTCCTGATTCTAGAGCCGGTAGCATCAAAATTTGATTTTAACGCACATCATGCTCTTAGAACCTTGTTTTGGAGCTTATGCCTCAAAATCTTCAGTTTCGAAGCATCAAAATTGGTGTCTGGAGGCACAACAAGCTTTCAAGATGCAACTCCCTATTTCGGAGCCTGACAGTGTCAAAACATGATTTTGATTCACATCATACTCTTAGAACCTCGTTTCAGAGTGTCTAGCTCAAAAGCTCTAGTTTCAAAACATCAAAAAGCAATGTTTAAAGGCACAACAACGTTTCAAGTCACGAGTCGCAATTCTCAAGCTGATAGCGTCAAAATATGATTTTGACAAACATGGTGTTCTTAGAACCTCATTTCTGAGGTTGTGCCTCAAAAGCCTCATTTTTGGAGTATAAAAATTTGTGTTTGGAGGCACAACAAGGTTTCAGGACACAAGTCCCAATTCCATAGTCGGTAGCGTCAAAACACAATTTTGATGTACATCATGCTGTTAGAACCTCATTTCAGAGCTTGTGCCTTGAAAAGCCCTGATTTTGGAACATCAAAATCAATGTTTTAAGGCACAAAAAGGTTTCAAGAAGCAAGCCTGTAGCGTCAAAATTCCATTTTCACGCACATCATTCTCTTATAAGCTCATTTCGGAGCTTGAGCCTTGAAAGACCTAGTTTTGGAGCATCAAAATCAATGTTTGGAGGCACAACAGGGTTTCAAGATACAAGTCCCGATTCTAAAGTCAATAGCGTCAAAATCTGATTTTGGCGCAAATTGTGCTCTTAGAACATCATTTTGAAGCTTGTGGCTCGAAAACCCCGATTTCGGAGTATCAAAATCAGTGTTTTGAGGCACAACAAGGGAGCAAGATGCAAGTCCTGATTCTAGAGTCAATAGCATCAAAATTTGAGTGTGGTCCACGTCGTGCTATTTGAACCTGATTTCGAAGATTGTGCCTCAAAAGCTCCTATTTCGGAGCATCAAAATCAGTGTTTTGAGGGACAACAAGGTTTGAAGATGCACGCCCTGATTCTAGAGCCAGTAGCATCAAAATTCAATTTTGATGCACATTGTCCTCTTAGAACCTTGTTTTAGAAATTGTGCCTCAAGAGCCCCAATTTTGGAGCATCAAAATCGATGTTTGGAGGCACAACAAGATTTCTAGATGCAAGTCCTGATTCTGGAGCTGGTAGCTTCAAAATTTGAATTGGACGCACATCGTGCTCTTAGAACCTTGTTTTAGAACTTATGCCTCAAAATCTTCGGTTTAGAATCATCAAAATTGGTGTTTGGAGGCACAATAACCTTTCAAGACGCAAGTCCCTATTCTGGAGCCCGTAGTGTCAAAACATAATTTTGACACACATCATGCTCTTAGAACCTCGTTTCAGAGCGTGTGGCTTGAAAGCTGAAGTTTCAAAACATTCAAATCAATGTTTAAAGGCACAACAAGGTTTCAAAATACAAGTCCCGATTCTGAAGCTGATAGCGTCCCAGTTTCGGAGCATCAAAACCTGTGGTTTGACACACAACAAGGTTTCGATATGCAAGCCTCGATTCTACAGCTAGTAGCATCAAAATTCAATTTTGATGCACATTACACTCTTAGAACCCTGTTTTAGAAATTGTGCCTCGAAAGCTCCAGTTTTGGAGCATCAAAATCGATGTTTGGAGGCACAACAAGGTTTCAAGATACAAGTCCTAATTCTGGAACTGGTAGCGACAAAATT
Source organism: Cryptomeria japonica (assembly GCF_030272615.1). Classification (NCBI taxonomy): domain Eukaryota; kingdom Viridiplantae; phylum Streptophyta; class Pinopsida; order Cupressales; family Cupressaceae; genus Cryptomeria; species Cryptomeria japonica. The sequence continues at coordinate 381,846,973 of NC_081415.1, read as the reverse complement.
TGATTTTGACACACATCATGCTCTTAGAACATTGTTTTGGAGCTTATGCCTCAAAATCTTCGGTTTCAAGGCATCAAAATTGGTGTTTGGAGGCACAACAAGCTTTCAAGACGCAAGTCCCTATTCCGGACCCTCTAGTTTTCTAAACGCGATTTTGGTGCACATCACACTCTTAGAACCTTGTTTTCGAGCATGTGGATTGAAAGCTCCAGTTTCAAAACATTAAAATCAATGTTTAAAGGGAAAACAAGGTTTCAAGAGACAAGTCCCGATTCTCAAGCCGATAGCGTCAAAAGACGATTTTGACAAACATGGTGTTCTTAGAACCTCATTTCGGAGGTCGTGCCTCAAAAGGCTCATTTTTTTAGCATAAAAAATAGTGTTTGGAGGCACGAAGAGGTTTCAAGACACAAGTCCAATTCTAGAGTCGGTAGTGTCAAAATGCAGTTTTGATGTATATCGTGCTTTTATAACCTCATTTCGGAGCTTGTGCCTTGAGAGCCCTGATTTTGGAACATCAAAATCAATGTTTTGAGGCACAACAAGGTTTCAAGACATAAGTCCCAATTCCAGAGTCGGTAGCGTCAAAACACAATTTTGATGTACATCATGCTCTTAGAACCTCACTTCAGAGCTTGTGCCTTGAAAGCCCTGATTTTGGAACATCAAAATCAATGTTTTAAGGCACAACAAGGTTTCAAGACGCAAGTCCCTATTCCAGAGCCTGTAGCGTCAAAATTCGATTTTGACGCACATCATTCTCTTAGAAGCTCATTTCAGAGCTTGTGCCTCAAAAGACCCAATTTTGAAGCATCAAAATCAATGTTTAGAGTCACAACAAGGTTTGAAGATGCAAGTTCTGATTCTAGATTCAATAGCATCAAAATCTAATTTTGGTGCACATCTTGCTCTTAGAACCTTATTTTGAAGCTTGTGCCTCGAAAGCCCTGGTTTTGGAGCATCAAAATCAGTTTTTTGAGGCATAACACTGTTTCAAGATGCAAGCCCCGATTCTAGAGCTGGTAGCATCAAAATTAAATTTTGATGCACATTGTGCTCTTAGAACCCTGTTATAGAAATTGTGCCTAAAAAGCTCAAGTTTTGGAGCATCAAAATCTATATTTGGAGGCACAACAAGGTTTCAACATGCAAGTCCTGATTATGGAGCCAGTAGCATTAAAATTTGAGTTTGACGTACATCGTGCTCTTAGAACCTTGTTTTGGAGCTTATACTTAAAAATATTCGGTTTCGAAGCATCAAAATTGGTGTTTGGAGGCACAACAAGCTTTCAAGAAGCAAGTCCCTATTTCGAAGCCTACAGTGTCAAGACATGATTTTGATGCACATCTCCTCTTAGAACCTTGTTTCAGAGAGTGTGGCTCGAAAGCTCTAGTTTCAAACAATCAAAAGCAATGTTTAAAGGCACAACAAGGTTTCAAGTCATGAGTCCCGATTTTCAAGCTGATAGCGTCAAAACACGATTTTGACAAACATGGTGTTCTTAGAACCTCATTTCGAAGGTTGTGCCTCAAAACCGCATTTTTGGAGCATCAAAATCAATGTTTTGGGGCACAACAAGGTTTCAAGAAGCAAGTCCCTATTTTGGAGCCTGTAGCATCAAAACTCCATTTTGATGCACATCATTCCCTTAGAAGGTTATTTCGGAGCTTGTGCCTCAAAAGACTCAGTTTTGGAGCATCAAAATCAATGTTTAGAGGCACAACATCGTTTCAAGATGCAAGTCCTGATTCTAGAGTTAATAGCAACAAAATCTTATTTTAGCGCACATCGTGCTCTTAAAACCTCATTTCAAAGCTTGTTCCTCGAAAGACCCAGTTTCGGAGCTTCAAAATCAATGCTTTGAGGTACAACAAGGTTTCAAGATGCAAGCCTTGATTCTAGAGCCAATAGCATCAAAATTCAATTTTGATGCACATTGTGCTCTTAGAACCGTGTTTTAGAAATTGTGCCTCAAAAGCCCCAGTTTTGAAGAATCAAAATCGATGTTTGGAGGCACAACAAGGTTTCAAGATGCAAGTTCTGATTCTGGAGTTGGTAGTGCCAAAATTTGATTTTGACGCACATCGTACGTGCTCTTAGAACCTTGTTTTGGAAATTATACCTCAAATTCTTCAGTTTTGAATCATCAAAATTGGTGTTTGGAGGCACAAGCAGCTTTCAAGAGGCAAGTCCCTATTACGAAACCTGTAATGTCAAAATGTGGTTTTGATGCACATCGTGCTCCTAGAACCTCATTTCGGAGCGTGTGGCTTGGAAGCTCTAGTTTCAAAACATGAAAATTAATTTTTAAAGGCACAATAAGGTTTCAAGACACAAGTCCCAATTCTCAAGCTGATAGCGTCGAAACATGATTTTGAAAAACATGGTGTTCTCAGAACCTCATTTTGGATGTTCTGCCTCAAAAGCACAACAAGGTTTCAAGAAGCAAGTCCCTATTCGGGAGCTTGTAGCATCAAAATTCCATTTTGACAAACATCATTCTTTTAGAAGTTCATTTTAGAGCTTGTGCCTTGAAAGACCTAGTTTTGGAGCATCAAAATCAATGTGTTGAGGCACAACAACGTTTGAAGATGTAAGTGTCAATTCTAGAGTCAATAGCGTGAAAATCTGATTTTGGTGCACATCGTGCTCTTAGAACCTCATTCCAAAGCTTGTGCCTCGAAATCCCCGATTTCGGAGCATCAAAATCTATGTTTTGAGGCAGAACAAGGTTTCAAGATGCAAGCACCGATTCTAGAGCGAGTAGCATCAAAATTCAATTTTGATGCAAATTGTGCTCTTAGAACCCTGTTTTAGAAATTGTGCCTCAAAAGCCCCAATTTTGGAGCATCAAAGTTGATGTTTGGAGGCACAACAAGGTTTCAAGATGCAAGTCCTAATTTTGGAGCCGGTAGCATCAAATTTGATTTTGATGCACATCGTGCTCTTAGAACGTTGTTTTGGAGCTTATGCCTCAAAATCTTCAATTTTGAAGTATCAAAATTGGTGTCTAGAGGCACAACAAGCTTTCAAGATGCAAGTCCCTATTCTAGAGCCTATAGTGTGAAAACATGATTTTGATGCACATCGTGCCCTTAGAACCTCGTTTTGGAGCGTGTGGCTCGAAAGCTCCAGTTTCCAAACATCAAAAGAAATGTTTTAAGGCACAACAAGGTTTCAAGACACGAGTCCCGATTCTCAAGCTGATACCGTCGAAACATGATTTTTACAAACATGGTGTTCTTAGATCCACATTTCGGAGGTTGTGCTTCAAAAGCCACGTTTTTTGAGGATAAAAATTAGTGTTTGGCGGCACAACAAGGTTTCAAGACACAAGTCCCAATTCCAGAGTCGAAAATGTCAAAACGCAATTTTCAAGTACATCGTGCTTTTAGAACCTCATTTCGGAGCTTGTGCCTTGAAAGGCCTGATTTTGGAACATCAAAATCAATGTTTTGAGGCACAATAAGGTTTCAAGAAGCAAGTCCCTATTCCCGAGCCTGTAGCATAAAAATTCAATTTTAACGCACATCATTCTCTTAGAAGCTCATTTCGGAGCTTTTTCCTCGAAAGATCGAGTTTTGGAGCATCAAAATCAATATTTCGAGGCACAACAAGGTTTCAAGATGCAAGTATCGATTCTAGAGTCAATAGAGTCAAAATCCGATTTTGCCATACATCGTGCTCTCAGAACCTCATTTTGTAGCTTTTGCCTCGAAAGCCCCGATTTTGGAGCATCAAAATCAGTTTTTTGAGGCACAACAAGGTTTCAAGATGTAAGCCTCGATTCTAGAGCCAGTAGCATCAAAATTCAATATTGATGAACATTGTGCTCGTACAACCCTGTTTTAGAAATTGCCCCAGTTTTGGAGCATCAAAATCGATGTTTGGAGGCACAACAATGTTTCAAGATGCAAGTACTGATTCTGGAGGCGGTAGCGTCAAAATTTTATTTTGACGCACATCGTGCTTATAGAACCTTGTTTTGGAGATTATGCCTCAAAATCTTTGGTTTTGAAGCATCGAAATTGGTGTTTGGAGGCACAACAAGCTTTCCAGATGCAAGTCCCTATTCCAGAGCCTGTAGTGTCAAAACGTGATTTCGATGCACATCGTGCATGCTCTTAGAACCTCATTTTGGACCGTGTGGCTCGAAAGCTCCAGTTTAAAAACATAAAAATCAATGTTTAAAGGCACAACAAGGTTTCAAGACACATGTCTCGATTCTCAAGCTGATGGCGTCAAAATATAATTTTGAAAAACATGGTGTTCTTAGAATCTCATTTTGGAACATAAAAATTAGTGTATGGAGGCATAAAGAGGTTTAAAGACACGAGTCGCATTTCCAAAGTCGATACCATCAAAACGCAATTTTGATGAACATCGTGCTCTTAGAACCTCATTTCGGAGCTTGTGCCTTGAAATCCCTGATTTTGGAACATCAAAATCAATGTTTTGAGGCACGAAAAGGTTTCAAGAAGCAAGTTCCTATTTTGGATGCACATCATTCTCTTTAAAGCTCATTTCAGAGTTTGTGCCTCGAAAGACCCAGTTTTGGAGCATCAAAATCAACGTTTAGAGGCACAACAAGGTTTCAAGATACAAGTCCCGATTCTAGAGCCAATAGCATCAAAATTCAATTTTGATGCACATTGTTCACTTAGAACCCTGGTTTAGAAATTTTGCCTCAAAAGCCTTAGTTTTGGAACATCAAAATCGATGTTTGGAGGCACAACAAGGTTTCAAGATGCAAGTCTTGATTTTGGAGCCGGTAGCGTTAAAATTTGATTTTGATGCACATCGTGCTTAGAGAACCTTGTTTTGGAGCTTATCCATCAAAATTTTTGGTTTCAAAGCATCGAAATTGGTGTTTGGAGGCACAACAAGCTTTCAAGATGCAAGTCCCTATTCCAAAGCTTGTAGTGTCAAAACGTGATTTTGATGGAAATCGTGCTCTTAGGACATCATTTCGAAGCATGTGGCTTGAAAGTTGCGGTTTCAAGATTTCAAGATGCAAGCCCCAATTCTAGAGTCAATAGTGTCAAAATCTGAATTTGGCGCACATCGTGCTCTTAGAAGCTCATTTCGAAACTTGTGCCTCAAAATTCACGGTTTCAGAGCATCAAAATCAGTGTTTGGAGGCACAACAAGGTTTCAAGATGCAAGCCCTAATTCTAGAGCCAGTACCATCAAAATTCATTTTGATGCACATTGTGCTATGAGAACCCTATTTTAGAAATTGTGCCTCAAAAGCCCCAGTTTTGGATCATTAAAATCGATGTTTGGAGGCACAAAAAGGTTTCAAGATGCAAGTCCTGATTCTTGAGCCGGTAGTGTCAAAAATTGATTTTGATGTACATCGTTCTCTTAGAACATTGTTTTGGAGCTTATGCCTCAAAATCTTCAGTTTTGAAACATCAAAATTGGTATTTGGATGTACAACAAGCTTTCAAAATGCAAGTCCCTATTCCAGAGCCTGTAGTGTCAAAACGTGATTTTGAAGCACATCGTGCTCTTAGAACCTTGTTTCGGAGTGTGTGGCTCATAAGCTATAGTTTCAAAACATCAAAATCAATGTTTAAAAGCACAAGGCAAGACACAAGTCCCGATACTCAAGCTCATAGCGTCAAAACATGATTTTGACAAACATGGTGTTCTTAGAACCTCATTTCGAAGGTCGTCCCTCAAAAGCCTTTTTTTTGGAGCATAAAAATTAGTGCTTGGAGGCAGAACAAGGTTTCAAGACACAAGTCCCAATTTGAGAGTCGGTAGCATCAAAATACAATTTTGATGTACATCGTGCTCTTAGAACCTCATTTCAGAGATTGTGCCTTGAAAGCCCTGATTTTGGTACATCAAAATCAATGTTTTGAGGCACAACAAGGTTTCAAGAAGCAAGTCCCTATTCCGGAGCCTGTAACGTCAAAATTCTATTTTGATGCACATCATTCTCTTAGAGGCTCATTTTGGAGCATCAAAATCAATTTTTGGAGGCACAACAACGTTTCAAGATGCAAGTCCCGATTCTAGAGTCAAAAGTGTCAAAATCTGATTTTGGTGCACATACACTCATAGAATCTCATGTTGAACCTTGTGCTTCGAAATCCCTGATTTCGGAGCATCAAAATCAGTTTTTTGAGGTACAACAAGGTTTCAACATGCACGCCCCGAATCTAGAGCTAGTAGCATCAAAATTCAATTTTGATGCACATTGTGCTCTTAGAACCCTGTTTTAGAAATTGTGTCTCAAAAGCCCCAGTTTTGGAGCATCAAAATCGATGTTTGGAGGCAAAACAAGGATTCAAGATGCAAGTCCTGATTCTGGAGCGGATGGCGTCAAAATTTGATTTTGACGCACATCGTGCTCTTAGAACCTTGTTTTGGAGCTTATGCCTTCAAAATTGGTGTTTGGAGGCACAACATGCTTTCAAGATGCAAGTCCCTATTCCCGAGCCTGTAGTGTCAAAACATGATTTTGATGCACATCATGCTGTTAGAACCTCATTTCAAAGCATGTGGGTTGAAAGCTCCAGTTTCAAAACATTAAAATCAATGTTTAAAGGCGCAACAAGATTTCAAGACACAATTCCCAATTGTCAAGCTGACAGCGTCAAAACATAATTTTGACAAACATGGTGTTCTTAGAACTTCATTTAGGAGGTTGTTCCGTGAAAGGCTCATTTTTGGAGCATAAAAAAAGTGTTTGGAGGCACAACAAGTTTTCATGACACGAGTCCCAATTCCAGAGTGAGTAGCGTCAAAACACAATTTTGATGTACATCGTGCTCTTAGAACCAGCTCAAAATCAATGTTCGGAGGCAAAACAATGTTTCAAGATGCAAGTCCGGATTCTAGAGCCAATAGCGTCAAAATTTGATTTTGGCTCACATCATGGTCTTAGAACCTCATTTCGAATCTTGTGCCTTGAAAGCCCCATTTTCGGAGCATAAAAATTAGCATTTTAGAGGCACAACAAGGTTTCAAGATGCAAGCCCGAATTCTAGAGCTAGTAGAATCAAAATTCAATTTTGATGCACATTATGCTCTTAGAACCCTGTTTTAGACATTATGCCTCAAAAGCCCCAGTTTTGGATCATCAAAATTGATGTTTAGAGGAACAACAAGGTTTTAAGATGCAAGTCCTGATTCTAGAGCCGGTAGCGTCAGAAAGAATTTGATTTTGACGCACATCGTGCTCTTAGAACCTTGTTTTGGAGCTTATGCCTCAAAATATTCTATTTCGAAGCATCTAAATTGGTGTTTGGAGGCACAGCAAGCTTCCAAGACGCAAGTCTCTATTCCGGAGCCTGTAGCGTCAAAACATGATTTTGACAAATATGGTGTTCTTAGAACCTCATTTCGGAGGTTGTGCCTTAAAAGCCTCATTTTGGGAGCATAAAAATTAGTGTTTGGAGGCACAAAAAGGTTTCAAGACACAAGTCCCAATTCCAGAGTCGGTAGCTTCAAAATCAATGTTTTGAGGCACAACAAGGTTTCAAGAAGTAAGTCCCTATTCCGGAGCCTGTAGCATCACAATTCCATATTGAAGCACATCAATCTCTTAGAAGCTCATTTCGGAGCTTGTGCCTCGAAACCCCCAGTTTTGGAGCATCAAAATCAATGTTTGCAGGCACAAGAATGTCTCACGATGCAAGTCCCGATTCTAGAGTCAATAGCATCAAAATCTGATTTTGGTGCACATCATCCTATTAAAACCTCACTTCGAAGCTTGTGCCTCGAAAGCCCCAGTTTTGGAGCATCAAAATCAGTGTTTTGAGGCACAACAAGGTTTCAAGATGCGAACTCTAATTATATAGCCAGTACCATCAAAATTCAATTTTGATGCTCATTGTGCTGTTAGAAAACTATTTTAGAAATTTTGTCTCAAAAGTCCCAATTCCAAAGTTAGTAGCGTCAAAATGCAATTTTGATGTACATCATGCTCTTAGAACTTCATTTTGGAGCTTTTGCCTTGAAAGCTCTGATTTAGGAACATCAAACTCAGTGTTTGGTGGCACAACAAGGTTTCATAAAACAAGTCCCTATTCCGGAGTTGTAGCATCAAAATGGAATTTTGACGCACATCATTCTCTTAGAATCTCATTTCGGAGCTTGTGCCTCGAAATACCCAGTTTTGGAGCATCAAAATCAATGTTTGGAGGCACAACAAGGTTTCAAGATGCAATTCCCTATGCTAGAGTCAATAGCGTTAAAATCTAATTTTTGTGCACATCTTGCTCTTACAACATCATTTCGAAGCTTGTGCCTCGAAAGCCCCAGTTTTGGATCATCAAAATCTGTGTTTTGAGGCACAACAAGGTTTTAGGATGCAAGCCCCGATTATAGAGCCAGTAGCATCAAAATTCAATTTTGATGCACATTGTGCTCTTAGAACTCTGTTTTAGAAATTGTGCCTCAAAAGCCCCTGGTTTGGAGCATCAAAATTGATGGTTGGAGCCACAACAAGGTTTCAACTAGCAAGTCCTAATTCTTGAGCTGGTAGGGTCAAAATTTGATTTTGACGCACATGGTGCTCTTAGAACCTTGTTTTGGAGCTTATGCCTCAAAATATTCGGTTTAAAAGCATCAAAATTAGTGTTTGGAAGCAAAACAAGCTTTCAAGATGCAAGTCCCAATTCCAGAGTCGGTAGCATCAAAATGCAATTTTGATGTACATGCTCTTAGAACCTCATTTCGGAACTTGTGCCTTGAGAGCCCTGATTTTGGAAAATCAAAATCAGTGTTTGGAGGCACAACAAGGTTTCAAGAAGTCCCTATTCCAGAGCCTACAACATTAAAATTCCATTTTGACGCACATCATTCTCTTAGAAGCTCATTTCAGTCCTTCTGCCTCGAAAGACCCAGTTTTGGAGCATCAAAATCAATGTTTTGAGGCAAAACAATGTTTCAAGATTTGCAAGTCCCGATTCTAGAGCCAGTAGCATCAAAATTCAATTTTGATGCACATTGTGCTCTTAGAACCGTGTTTTAGAATTTGTGCCTCAAAAGCCCCAGGTTTGGAGCATCAAAATCGATCTTTGGAGGCACAACAATCCTGATTGTGGAGCCCGTAGCATCAAAATGCAAGCCCCCATTTTAGAGCCAGTAGCATCAAAATTCACTTTTGATGCACATTGTCCTCTTAGAACCCTGTTTTAGAAATTTTCCCTCAAAAGCCCTAGTTTTGGAGCATCAAAATCGATGTTTGGAGGCACAACAAGGTTTCAAGATGTAAGCCTCAATTCAAGAGCCAGTAGTATCAAAATTCAATTTTGATTCACATTGTGCTCTTAGAGCACTGTTTTAGAAATTGTGCCTCAAAAGCTCCAATTTTGGATCACAAAAATCGATGTTTGGAGGCACAACAAGGTTTCTTAATGCAAGTCCTGATTGTAGAGCCGATAGCATCAAATTTTTATTTTGAGGCACATCGTCCACTTGGAACCTTGTTTTGGAGCTTATACGTCAAAATCTTTGGTTTTGAAGCATCAAAATTGGTGTTTGGAGGCACAACAAGCTTTCAAGTCGTAAATCCCTATTCCGGAGCCTGTAGTGTCAAAACGTGATTTTGATGCACATAATGCTGTTAGAACCTCATTTCGGAGCGTGTGGCTCAAAATCTCCAGTTACAAAACAACAAAATCAATGTTTAAAGGCAAAACAAGGTTTCGAGACAAAAGTCCCGATTCTCAAGCTGATAGCGACAAAACACGATTTTGAAAAACATCGGGTTTTTACAACCTCATTTCAGAGGTATAGAGCCAGTAGCATCAAAATTCAATTTTGATGCACATTGTGCTCTTAGAACTCTATTTTAGAAATTGTGCCTCAAAAGCCCTTGGTTTGGAGCATCAAAATTGATGTTTGGAGCCACAACAAGGTTTCAAGTAGCAAGTCCTGATTCTTGAGCTGGTAGGGTCAAAATTTGATTTTGACGCACATGGTGCTCTTAGAACCTTGTTTTGGAGCTTATGCCTCAAAATATTCGGTTTAAAAGCATTAAAATTAGTGTTTGGAAGCAAAACAAGCTTTCAAGATGCAAGTCCCAATTCCAGAGTCGGTAGCATCAAAATGCAATTTTGATGTACATGCTCTTCGAACCTCATTTCGGAACTTGTGCCTTGAGAGCCCTGATTTTGGAAAATCAAAATCAGTGTTTGGAGGCACAACAAGGTTTCAAGAAGTCCTTATTCTAGAGCCTACAGCATTAAAATTCCATTTTGACGCACATCATTCTCTTAGAAGCTCATTTCAGAGCTTCTGCCTCAAAAGATCCGATTCTAGAGCCAGTAGCATCAAAATTCAATTTTGATGCACATTGTGCTCTTAGAACCGTGTTTTAGAATTTGTGCCTCAAAAGCCCCAGGTTTGGAGCATCAAAATCGATCTTTGGAGGCACAACAATCCTGATTGTGGAGCCCGTAGCGTCAAAATTGGATTTTGATGCACATCATGCTCTTGGAACCTTGTTTTGGAGCTTATGCCTCAAAATCTTTGGTTTCGAAGCATCGAAATTGGTGTGTGGAGGCACAACAAGCTTTCAAGACGCAAGTCCCTATTCTGGAGATTGTAGTGTCAAAACGTGATTTTGATGCACATCGTGCCCTTAGAAGCTCGTTTTAAAGCATGTGGCTCGAAAGCTCCAGTTTCCAAACATCAAAAGCAATGTTTAAAGGCACAACAAGGTTTCAAGACACCAGACCCAATTGTCAAGTTGATAGCGTCAAAACACGTTTTTTACAAACATGGTGTTCTTAGATCCTCATTTCGGAGGTTGTGCTTCAAAAGCCGCGTTTTTGGAGAATAAAAAATTAGTGTTTGGAGGCAAAACAGTGTTTCAAGGCACAAGTCCCAATTCCAAAGTCAGTAGCGTCAAAATGCAATTTTGATGTACATCGTGTTCTTAGAACCTCATTTTGGAGCTTGTGCCTTGAAAGTCCTGATTTTGGAACATCAAAATCAATGATTTAAGGCACAACAAGGTTTCAAGAAGCATGTCTCTATTATGGAGCCTGTAGCGTCAAAATTCGATTTTGATGCACATCATTCTCTTAGAAGCTCATTTCGGAGCTTGTGCCTCGAAAGACGCAATTTTGAAGCATCAAAATCAATGTTTGGAGTCACAACAAGGTTTGAAGATGCAAATCTCGATTCTAGATTCAATAGCATCAAAATCTAATTTTGGCGCACATCTTGCTCTTAGAACCTCAGTTCGAAGCTTGCATCTCGAAAGCCCTGGTTTCAAGATGCAAGCCTTGATTCTAGAGCCAGTAGCATCAAAATTAAAGTTTGATGCACATTGTGCTCTTAGAATCCTGTTATAGAAATTGTGCCTCAAAAGCCCTAGTTTTGGAGCATCAAAATCAATGTTTGGAGGCACAACAAGGTTTCAAGATGCAAGTCTTGATTATGGAGCCGGTAGCATTAAAATTTGAGTTTGACGCACATCGTGCTCTTTGAACCTTGTCTTGGAGCTTATGCCTCAAAATCTTCGGTTTCGAAGCATCAAACTTGGTGTTTAGAGGCACAACAAGCTTTCAAGACGCATGTCCCTATTCCGGAGCCTATAGTGTCAAAACGTGATTTTGAATAACATTGTGCTCTTAGAACATCGTTTCTGAGCGTGTGGCTTGAAAGCTCCAACTTCAAAACATCAAAATCAATGTTTAAAGGCACAATAAGGTTTCAAGACACAAGTCTTGATAGCGCATCAAAATGTGATTTTGACGCACATCATGCTCTTAGAACCTCGCTTGCGGAGCTTGTGCCTCAAAAGCCCCGATTTCAAGATGCAAGGCCCAATTCTAGAGCCCGTAGCATCAAAAGTCAATTTTGATGCACATTGTGCTCTTAGAACCCTGTTTTGGAAATTGTGCCTCAAAACCCATAGTTTGGAGCATCAAAATCGATGTTTGGAGGCACAACAAGGTTTCAAGATGCGAATCTTGATTCTCGAGTCGGTACAATCAACATTAGATTTTGACGCACATCGTGCTCTTAGAACCTTGTTTTGGAGCTTATGCCTCAAAATCTTTAGTTTCGAAGCATCAAAATTGGTGTTTGGAGGCACAACAGGCTTTCAAGACGCAAGTCCCTAATCCAGAGCCTGTAGTGTCAAAACATGATTTTGATGCACATCGTGCTCTTAGAGCGTCGTTTCGGAGCATGTGGCTCGAAAGCTCCAGTTTCAAAACATCAAAATCAATGTTTAAAGGCACAACAAGGTTTCAAGACACAAGTCCCAATTCTCAAGCTGATAGCATCAAAACACGATTTTTATAAACATGGTGTTCTTAGAACCTCATTTCAGAGGTTGTGCCTCAAAAGCCTCATTTTTGGAGCATAAAAATTAGTGATTGGAGGCACAAGAAGGTTTCAAGACACAAGTCCCAATTCCAGAGTCGGTAGCATCAAAATTATATTTTGATGTACATCGTGCTCTTAGAACCTCAATTCAGATCTTGTGCCTTGAAAGCCTTGATTTTGGAACATCTAAATCAATGTTTGGAGGTAGAACAAGGTTTCAAGATGCAAGTCCCGATTCCCATGCTGGTAGCATCAAAAATAAATTTTGATGCGGATCGTTCTCTTAGAACCTTGTTTCAAAGTTTACACCTTGAACGCCCCGGTTTCAGAGCATCAAAATTGGTATTTGGAGGAAGAAAAAGTTTTCAAGACGAAAGTCCCGATTCCAGAGATGGTAGTGTCAAAATGCGATTTTGAAGCACATTGTGCTCTTAGAACCTTATTTAGGAGCATCAAAACTGGTCTTTGGAGGCAGAGGGTTGCAAGACGCAAGTCACGATTTCGGAGCCAGTAGCGCGTCAAAACGTGATTTTGAGGCACATCGTGCTCTTAGAACCTCGTTTGGGGAGCTTGTGCGTCGAAAGCCCCGATTTTGAATCATCAAAATTAGTGTTTTGGGGCACAACAAGGTTTCAAGAAGCAAGTTTCTATTCTGGAGCCTGTAGATGCACATCATTCTCTTAGAAGCTCATTTCAGAACTTGTGCCTCGAAAGACCCAGTTTTGGAGCATCAAAATCAATGTTTGGAGGCAGAACAAAGTTTCAAGATGCAAGTTCCGATTCTAGAGTCAATAGCGTCAAAATCTGATTTTGGTGCACATCATGCTCTTAGAACCTCATTTCGAGCTTGTGCCTCGAAAGCCCCAGTTTTGGAGCATCAAAATCAATGTTTTCAGACACAACAAGGTTTCAAGATGCAAGTCCCTATTCCTGAGCCTGTAGTGTCAAAACGCGATTTTGATGCACATCGTGTGGCTCGAAAGCTCCAGTTTCAAAATATGAAAATGAATGTTTAAAGGCACAACAAGGTTTCAAGACACAAGTCCCGATTCTCAAGCTGATAGCGTCAAAAGATTTTCAGAGCTTGTGCCTTGAAAGCCCTGAAAGAGCCTATTGCATCAAAATTCTATTTTTATGCACATCATTCTCTTAGAAGCTCATTTCGGAGCTTGTGCCTCGAAAGACCCAATTTTGGAGCATCAAAATCAGTGTTTGGAGGCACAACAAGGTTTCAACATGCATGTCCCGATTCTAGAGTCAATTGCGTCAATATCTAATTTTGGTGCACATTGTGCTCTTAGAACCTCAATACAAAGCTTGTGACTCGAAAGCCCCAGTTTCAGAGCATCAAAATGAGTTCTTTGAGGCACAACAAGGTTTCAAGATGCAAGCCCAGATTCTAGCGCCAATAGCATCAAAATTCAATTTTGATGCACATTATGCTCTTAGAACCCTGTTTTAGAAATTGTGCCTAAAAGGCCATCAAAATCGATCTTTGGAGGCACAACAACATTTCATGATACAAGTCATGATTGTGGAGGTGATAGCGTCAAAATTGGATTTTGACACACATCATGCTCTTGGAACCTTGTTTTGGAGCTTATTCACATTGTGCTCTTAGAACCTCATTTCAGAGCATGTGGCTCGAAAGCTCCAGTTTCCAAACATCAAAATCAATATTTATAGCAAAACAAGGTTTCAAGACACAAGTCCCGATTCGCAAGCTGATAGTGTCAAAACATGATTTTGAGAAACATGCTATTCTTAGAACTTTATTTCGGAGGTTGTGCCTCAAAAGACTCATTTTTGGAGTATAAAAAATTAGTGTTTGGAGGCACAACAATGTTTCAAGACACAAGTCCCAATTCCAGAGTCGGTAGCGTCAAAATGCAATTTTGATGTACATCGTGCTCTTAGAACCTCATTTTGGAGCTTGTGCCTTGAAAGCCCTGATTTTGGAACATCAAAATCACTGTTTGGAGGCACAACAAGGTTTCAAGAAGCAAGTCCCTATTCCGGAGCCTGTAGTGTCAAAATGGAATTTTGACGCACAACATTCTCTTAGAAGCTCATTTCGGAGCTTGTGCCTCGACAGACCTAGTTTTGGAGCATCAAAATCAATATTTGGACGCACAACATTTCAAGATGCAAGTCCCGATTCTAGAGTCAATAGCGTTAAAATATGATTTTGCTGCACATTGTGCTCTTAGAGTCAATAGCTTTAAAATCTGATTTTGGCGTTAAAATCAGTGTTTTGAGGCACAACAAAGTTTCAAGATGCAAGCCCTGATTCTGTAGCCAGTAGCATCAAAATTCAATTTTGATGCACATTGTGCTCTTAGAACCCTGTTTTAGAAATTGTGCCTCAAATGCCCTAGTTTTGGAGCATTAAAACCAGTTTTGGAGCTTCAAAACTTATGTTTGGAGGCATAACAAGGTTTCAAGATGCAAGTCTTGATTCTGGAGCTGGTAGTGTTGAAATTTTGAAGCATCAAAATCTTAGAACCTTGGTTTTGAAGCATCAAAATTGGTGTTTGGAGGCACAACAAGCTTTCAAGACTCAAGTCCCTATTCCGGAGCCTGTAGTGTCAAAAAGTGATTTTGATGCACATCGTGCGCGCTCTTAGAACCTCGTTCCGGAGCATGTGGCTCGAAAGCTCCAGTTTAAAAACATCAAAATGAATGTTTAAAGGCACAACAAAGTTTCAAGACACAAGTCTCGATTCTCAAGCTGATGGCATCAAAACACAATTTTGAAAAACATGGTATTCTTAGAATCTCATTTCGGAGGTCGTGCCTGAAAAGCCTCCTTTTTGGAGCATAAAAATTATTGTATGGAGGCACAAAGAGGTTTCAAGACACAAGTCCCTATTCCAGAGCCTGTAGCATCAAAATTCCATTTTGACGAACATCATTCTCTAAGAAGCTCATTTCGGAGCTTGTGCCTTGAAAGACCCAATTTTGGAGCA
Source organism: Cryptomeria japonica (assembly GCF_030272615.1). Lineage (NCBI taxonomy): Eukaryota > Viridiplantae > Streptophyta > Pinopsida > Cupressales > Cupressaceae > Cryptomeria > Cryptomeria japonica. Next base: position 381,831,697 of record NC_081415.1, on the reverse strand, counting down.
TCAAAATCAATGTTTGGAGGCACGACAAGGTTTGAAAATGCAAGTCCCGATTCTATTGTCAATAGCGTCAAAATCTGATTTTGGCGCACATCGTGCTCTTAGAACCTCATTTTAAAGCTTGCGCCTCGAAAGGCTTGGTTTCAGAACATCAAAATCAGTGTTTTGAGGCACAACAACATTTCAAGATGCAAGCCCCGATTCTACAGCCACTAGCAAGCCCTAGTTTTGGAGCATCAAAATTGATGTTTGGAGGCACAACAAGATTTCAAGATGTAAGTCCTGATTCTGGAGCCTGTAGCATCAAAATTTGATTTTGACACACATCGTACTCTTAGAACCTTGTTTTGGAGCTTATGCTTCAAAATCTTTGGTTTTGAAGCATCGAAATTGGTGTTTGGACGCACAACAAGCTTCCAAGAGGCAAGTCCCTATTCCAGAGGCTGTAGTGTCAAAACGTGATTTTGATGCACATCGTGCTATTAGAACCTCGTTTCAAAGCGTGTGGCTTGAAAGCTCAAGTTTCAAAACATCAAAATCAATATTTAAAAGAAAAACAAGGTTTCAAGACACATGTCCTGATTCTCAAGCTGATAGCGTCAAAACATGATTTCGACAAACATGGTATTCTTAGAACCTCATTTCAGAGGTTGTACCTCAAAAGTCTCTTTCACAAAGCTTTAAAATTATTGTTTGGAGGCACAACAAGGTTTCGAGACACAAGTCCCAATTCTAGAGTCAGTAGCATAAAAATGCAATTTTGATGTACATCGTGCTCCTAGACCCTCATTTCGGAGCTTGTGGCTTGAAAGCCATGATTTTGGAATATCAAAATCAATGTTTTGAGGCACAACAAGGTTTCAAGAAGCTGGTCCCTATTCCGGAGCCCGTAGCATCAAAATTCCATTTTGAAGCACATCATTCTCTAAGAAGCTCATTTCGGAGCTTGTGCCTCGAATGAACCAGTTTTGGAGTATCAAAATCAATGTTGGGAGCCACGATAAGGTTTCAAGATGCAAGTACTGAATCTAGAGTCAATAGTGTCAAAATCTGATTTTGGCGCACATGGTCTTAGAACCTCATTTCAAAGCTTGTGCCTCGAAAGCCCCGGTTTTGAAACATCACAAATAGTGTTTTGAGGAACAACAAGGTTTCAATTCAAGATGCAAGCCCCGATTGTAGAGCCAGTAGCATCAAAATTCAATTTTGATGCACATTGTGCTCTTAGAAACCCGTTTTAGAAATTTTACCTCAAAAGCCCTATTTTTGGAGCATCAAAATCGATGTTTGGAGGCACAACAAGGTTTCAAGATGCAAGACATAATTCTGGAGCTAGTAGCATTAAAATTTGATTTTGACGCACATCGTGCTCTTAGAACCTTGTTTTGGAGCTTATGCCTCAAAATATTCAGTTTCAAAGCATTGAAATTGGTGTTTGGAGGCACAACAAGCTTTCAAGACGCAAGTCCCTATTTTGGAGCGTGTAGTATCAAAACGTTATTTTGATGCACATCGTGCGTGCTCTTGGAACCTCGTTTCAGATCGTGCGGCTCAAAAGTTCTAGTTTCAAAACATCAAATCTAATGTTTAAAGGCACAACAAGGTTTCAAGACACAAGTCTCCATTCTCAAGTTAATAGCGTCAAAACATGATTTTTACAAACCTCATTTCGGAGGTCGTGCCTCGAAAGCATAATTTTTGGAGGCACAACAAGGTTTCAAGACACAAGTCCCAATTCCAGAGTCAGTAGCATCAAAACGTAATTTTGATGTACATCGTGCTATTAAAACCTCATTTTGGAGCTTGTGCATTGAAAGCCCTCGTTTTGGAGCATCAAACTCAGTGTTTTGAGGCACAATAGAGTTTCAAGATGCAAGCCCTGATTCTACTGCCAGTAGCATCAAAATTCAATTTTGATGCACATTGTGCTCTTAGAAATAATGCCTCAAAACCCCAGTTTTGGAGCATCAAAATCAATGTTTGGAGGTACAATAAGGTTTCAAGATGTACCTCAAAATTTGATTTTGATGCACATCGTGCTCTTAGAACCTTGTTTTGCTGCTTAAATTTTGATGCACATCGTGCTCTTAGAACCTTGTTTAGGAGTTTATGCCTGAAAATCTTCAGTTTCGAAGCATCAAAATTGGTGTTTGGAGGCAAAACAAGCTTTCAAGGCGCAATTCCCTATTCCAGAGACCATAGTGTCAAAACGTGATTTTGATGAACATCATGCTCTTAGAACCTCGTTTCGGAGCTTGTAGCTCGAAATCTCCAATTTCAAAACATACAAATAAATGTTTTAAGGCACAACAATGTTTTAAGACAGTCACGATTCTCAAACTGATAGTGTCAAAACATGATTTTGAGAAACATGGTGTTCTTAGAACCTCATTTCGGAGGTTGTGCCTCAAAAGCCTCATTTTTCGAGCATAAAAATTAGTGTTTGGAGGCACAATAAGGTTTCAAGACACAAGTCCCAATTCTAGAGTCGGTAGCATCAAAACGCAATTTTAATGTACATCATGCTCTTAGAACCTCATTTCAGAGCTTGTGCCTTGAAAGCCCTGATTTTGGAACATCAAAATCAATGTTTTGGGGCACAACAAGGTTTCAAGAAGCAAGTCCCTATTCCAGAGCATGTAGCATCAAAATTCCATTTTGATGCACATAATTGTCTTAGAAGCTCAATTCAGAGCTTGTGCCTCGAAAGACCTAGTTTTGGAGCATCAAAATCAATCTTTGGAGGCACAACAAGGTTTCAAAATGCAAGTTTTGATTCTAGAGTCAATAGCATGAAAATCTGATTTCGGCGCACATCGTGCTCTTAGAACCTCATTTCGAAGTTTGTGCCTCAAAAGCCCTGGTTTTGAAGCATCAAAACCAGTGTTTAGAGGCACATCAAGGTTCCAAAATGCAAGCCCCAATTCTAGAGCCAGTAGCATCAAAATTCAATTTTGATGCACATTGTGCTCTTTGAACCGTGTTTTAGAAATTGTGCATCAAAAGCCCAAGTTTTGGAGCATCAAAATCGATGTTTGGAGGCACAACAGAGTTTCAAGATGCAAGTCCTAATTCTGGAGCTGGTAGTGTCAAAACTTGATTTTGATGCACATCACGCTCTTAGAACCTTGTTTTGGAACTTATGCCTCAAAATCTTCAATTTCGAAGCATCAGAATTCGTGTTTGGAGGCACAACAAGCTTTCAAGATACAAGTCCCTATTCCGGAGCCTGTAGTGTCAAAACGTGATTTTGATGCACATCGTGCTCTTAGAACTTCATTTCGGAGCGTGTGGCTCGGAAGTTCCAGTTTCAAAACATCAAAATCAATGTTTAAAGGCACAACAAGGTTTTAAGACACAAATCTCGATTCTCAAGCTGATAGCGTAAAAAGATGATTTTGACAAACATGGTGTTTTTACAACCTCGTTTCGGAGGTCGTGCCTCAAAAGCCTCATTTTTTGAGCATAAAAATTAGTGTTTGGAGGCACAACAAGGTTTCAAGACACAAGTCTTTATCCCAGAGTCGGTAGCGTCAAAACACAATTTTGATGTACATCATGCTCCTAGAACCTCATTTCAGAGCTTGTGCCTTGAAAGCCCTGATTTTGGAATGTCAAAATCAATGTTTTGAGGCACAACAAGGTTTCAAGAAGCAAATCCCTATTCCAAAGCCTGTAGTGTCAAAATTCTATTTTGACGCACATCATTCTCTTAGAAGCTCATTTCGGAGCTTTTGCCTCGAAAGACTCAATTTTGGAGCATCAAAATCAATGTTTGAAGGCACAACATGGTTTCAAGATGCAAGTCCCGATTCAAGAGTCAATAGCGTCAATATCTGATTTTGGCGCACATCATGCTCTTAGAACCACATTACGAAGCTTGTGCCTTGAAAGCCCCAGTTTCAGAGCATCAAAATCAGTGCTTTGAGGCACAACAAGGTTTCAAGATGCAAGCCCTGATTCTAGAACCAGTAGCATCAATTTTGATGCACATTGTGCTCTTAGAACCCTGTTTTAGAAATTGTGCATCAAAACCTCAGTTTTGGAGCATTAAAATCGATCTTTGGAGGCACAACAATGTTTCAAGACGCAAATCGTGATTGTGAAGCCGGTAGCATCAAAATTGGATTTTACGCACATCATGCTCTTGCAACCTTGTTTTGGAGCTTATGCCTCAAAATCTTCGGTTTTGAAGCATCAAAATTGGTGTGTGGAGGCACAACAAGCTTTTAAGACGCAAGTCCCTATTCCAGAGACTGTAGTGTCAAAATATGATTTTGATGCACATTGTGCTCTTAGAACCTCATTTCAGAGCTTGTGCCTTGAAAGCACTGATTTTGGAACATCAAAAACAGTGTTTGGAGGCACAACAAGGTTTCAAGAAGCAAGTCCATATTATAGAGCCTGTAGCATCAAAATGGAATTTTGACACACAACATTCTCTTTGAAGCTCATTTCGGATCTTGTGCCTAGAAAGACCCAGTTTTGGATCATCAAAATCAATGTTTGGAGGCACAACAAGGTTTAAAGATGCAAGTCCCAATTTTAGACTCAATAGCGTTAAAATCTGATTTTGCCATTAAAATCAGTGTTTTGAGGCACAATAAGGTTTCAAGGTGCAAGTCCCGATTCTACAGCCAGTAGCATCAAAATTCAATTTTGATGCACATTGTGCTCTTAGAACCCTGTTTTAGAAATTGTGCCTCAAAAGCCCTAGTTTTGGAGCTTCAAAACCGATGCTTGGAGGCACAACAAGGTTTCAAGACACAAGTCCTGATTCAAAAAGTCGGGTAGCATCAAAACAAAATTTTGATGTATATCGTGCTCTTAGAACCTCATTTTAGAGCTTGTGCCTTGAAAGCCTCATTTTTGGAGCATGAAAATTAGTGTTTGGAGGCACACAGAGGTTTCAAGACACAAGTCCCAATTCCAAAGTCAGTAGCGTCAAAACAAAATTTTCATGTATATCGTGCTATTAGAACCTCATTTCAGAGCTTGTGCCTTGAAAGCCCTCATTTTGGAACATCAAAATCAATGTTTTATTTCAATGTTTCAAAACCGAAAATTTTGAGGCATAAGCTCCAAAACAAGGTTGTAAGAGCACGATGTACGTCAAAATTAAATTTTGATGCTACCTGGCTCCAAAATCAGGACTTGCATCTTGAAACCTTGTTGTGCCTCCAAACATCGATTTTGATGCTCCAAAAATAGGGCTTTTGAGGCAAAATTTCTCAAACGGGGTTCTAAGAGCACAATGTGCATCAAAATTCAATTTCTCAAATGGGGTTCTAAGAGCACAATGTGCATCAAAATTGAATTTTGATGCTACTAGCTCTAGAATTGGGGCTTGCATCTTGAAACCTTGTTGTGCCTCAAAACATTGATTTTGATGTTTTGAAACTGGGGCTTTCGAGGCACAAGATTCGAAATGAGGTTCTAAGAGTAGGATGTGTGTCAAACTCAATTTTGATGCCATTGACTCTAGAATCGAGACTTGCATCTTGAAACCTTACTGTGCCTCCAAACATTGATTTTGATGCTCTAAAATTGGTTCATTCGAGGCACAAGCTCTGAAATGAGCTTCTAAGAGAATGATGTGTGTCAAAATTCCATTTTGACGCGACAGGCTCTAGAATAGGGACCCAGCTTCTTGAAACCTGGTTGTGCCTCAAAATATTGATTTTGATGCTCTGAAACTGAGGCTTTCGAGGCACAAGCTTTGAAATGAGGTTCTTCAAACCTTTTTGTGCCTCCAAACACTGATTTTGATGCTCCAAAATAGGTCTTTCAAGGCACAAGCTCCGAAATGAGCTTCTAAGAGAATGATGTGCACCAAAATGGAATTTTGATGCTACAGGCTCCGGAATAGGGACTTTCTTCTAGAAACCTTGTTGTGCCTCAAAACATTGATTTTGATGTTCCAAAATTAGGGCTTTCAAGGCACAAGCTCCGAAATGAGGTTCTAAGAGCACGGTGTACATCAAAATTGCATTTTGATGCTACCGACTCTAGAATTGGGATTTGTGTCTCGAAACCTTGTTGTACCTCCAAACACTAATTTTTATGCTCCAAAAATGAGGCTTTTGAGGCACAACCTCCAAAATGAGGTTCTAAGAATACCATGTTTGTCAAAATCATGTTTTGACGCTATCATCTTGAGAGTCGAGATTTGTGTCTTAAAACCTTTTTGAGCCTTTAAATATTGATTTTGATGTTTTGAAACTGGAGGTTTCGAGCCACATGCTCTGAAATGAGGTTATAAGGGAATGATGTGCATCAAAATCACGTTTTGAAACTACAGGCTCCAGAATAAGGACATTGCATCTTGAAAGCTTGTTGTGCCTCAAAACACCAATTTCGATGCTTCGAAAGTGAAGATTTTGAGGGGTAAGCTCCAAAACAAGGTTCTAAGAGCGCGATGTGCATCAAAATCAAGTTTTGATGCTACTGGCTCTAGAATCAGGGCTTGCATCTTAAAACCTTGTTGTGCATCAAAACACTGGTTTTAATGCTCTGAAATCAGTGCTTTTGAGGCACAAGCTTCAAAATGAGGTTCTAAGAGCACGATGTGCGCCAAAATCAAATTTTGACTCTAGAATCGTGACTTGCATCATGAAACCTTGTTGTGCCTCTAAACATTGATTTTGATGCTCCAAAACTGGGTCTTTCGAGGCACAAGCTCCGAAATGAGCTTCTAAGAGAATGATGTGTGTCAAAATAGAATTTTGATGCTACAGTCTCTAGAATAGGGACTTGCTTCTTGAAACCTTGTTGTGCCTCAAAACATTCATTTGGATGTTCCAAAATTAGGGCTTTCAAGCCACAAGCTCCGGAATGAGGTTCTAAGAGCACGATGTACATCAAAATTGCGTTTTGAAGCTACCGACTCTGGAATTGGGACATGTGTTTTGAAACCTTGTTGTGCCTCCAAAGATCAATTTTGATGCTCCAAAACTGGGGTTTTGAGGCACAATTTCTAAAATAGGGTTCTAAGAGCACAATGTGCATCAAAATTGAAATTTGATGATACTGGCTCTAGAAGCAGGGCTTGCATCTTGAAACATTGTTGTGCCTCAAAGCACTAATTTTGATGCTCTAAAACTATGGCTTTCGAGGCACAAGCTTCGTAATGAGGTTCTAAGAGCACCGTGTGCGCCAAAATCAGATATTGATGCTATTGACTCTATAATCGGGACTTGCATCTTGAGACCTTGTTGTGCCTCCAAACATTGATTTTGATGCTCCAAAACTGGGTCTTTCGAGGCACAAGCTCCGAAATGAGCTTCTAAGAGAATGATGTGCGTCAAAATAGAATTTTGACACTACAGGCTTTGGAATAGGGACTTGCTTATTGAAACCTTGTTGTGCCTCAAAACATTGATTTTGTAGTTCCGAAATCGAGGCTTTCAAGGCACAAGCTCCGAAATGAGGTTCTGCATCAAAATCATGTTTTGACACTAGAGGCTCCAGAATAGCGACTTGCGTCTTGAAAGATTGTTGTGCCTCCAAACACCAATTTTGAAGCTTTGAAACCGAAGATTTTGAGGCATAAGCTCCAAAACAAGGTTCTAAAAGCACGATGTGCGTCAGAGTCAAATTTGTATGCTATCAGTTCCAGAATCACGACTTGCATCTTGAAACCTTGTTGTGCCTCTAAACACTATTTTTATGCTCCAAAAATGCGTCTTGTGAGGCACAACCTCCGAAATGAGGTTCTAAGAACACCATGTTTGTAAAAATCGTGTTTTGACGCTATCAGCTTGAGAGTCGGGACTTGTGTCATGAAACCTTGTTGTGCGTTTAAACATTGATTTTGATGTTTAGAAACTGCAGCTTTTGAGCCACATGCTCCGAAATGAGGTTCTAAGAGGACGATGTGCATCAAAACCACGTTTTGACATTACAGGCTCCTTAATAGGGACTTGCATCTTGAAAGCTTGTTGTGCCTCCAAACACCAATTTTGATGATTTGAAACTGAAGATTGTGAGGTATCAGCTCCAAAACAAGGTTCTAAGAGCACGATGTGCGTCAAAATCAAATTTTGACGCTACCGGCTCCAGAATTAGGACTTGCATCTTGAAACGTTGTTTTGCCTCCAAACATCAATTTTGATGCTCCAAAACTGGGGCTTTTGAGGCACACTTTCTAAAACAGGGTTCTAAGAGCACAATGTGCATCAAAATTCAATTTTAATGCTACTGGCTCTAGAATCGAGGCTTGCATCTTCAAACCTCGATGCACCTCAAAATACTGATTTTGATGCTCCGAAACTATGGCTTTTGAGGCAGAAGCTTCGAAATGAGGTTCTAAGAGCACGGTGTGCACCGAAATCAGATTTTCACGCTATTGACTCTAAAATTAGGACTTGCATTTTGAAACCTTGTTGTGCCTCCAAACATTGATTTTGATTCTCCAAAACTGGGTCTTTCGAGGCACAAGCTCTGAAATGAGCTTCTAAGAGAATGATGTGCATCAAAATGGAATTTTGACGCTAGATGCTCTGAAAAAGGGACTTGCTTCTTGAAACCTTGTTGTGCCCCAAAACATTAATTTTGATGTTCCCAAATCAGGGCTTTCAAGGCACAAGCTCTGAAATGAGGTTCCAAGAGCACGATGTACATCAAAATTGTGTTTTGATGCTACCGACTATGGAATTGGGACTTGTGTCTTGAAACCTTATTGTGCCTCCAAACACTAATTTTTATCATCCAAAAATGAGTCTTTTGATGCACAACCTCCGAAATAAGGTTCTAAGAACACCATGTTTGTCAAAATTGTGTTTTAACGCTATCAATTTGAGAATCGTTACTTGTGTCTTAAAATCTTGTTGTACCTTTAAACATTGATTTGTATATTTTGAAATTGGAGATTTTGAGCTACACGCTTTGAAACGAGGTTCTAAGAGCACGATGTTCATCAAAATCACATTTTGACACTATGGTCTCTGGAATAGGGAATTGCGTCTTGAAAGCTTGTTGTGCCTCCAAACACCAATTTTGATGCTTCGAAACCAAAGATTTTGAGGCATAAGCTCCAAAAGAAGGTTCTAAGAGCACGATGTGCGTCAAAATCAAATTTTAACGCTACCGGCTCTAGAATTTGGACTTGCATCTTGAAAGCTTCTTGTGCCTTTAAACATTGATTTTGATGTTTTGAAACTGGAGCTTTTGAGCTAAACGCTTCGAAACGAGGTTCTAAGAGCGATGTTCATCAAAATCATGTTTTGACACTATGGGCTTCGGAATAGGGAATTGCATCTTGAAAGCTTGTTGTGCCTCCAAACACTAATTTTGATGCTCCGAAATCGAGGCTTTCGAGGCACAAGCTTCGAAATGAGGTTCTAAGAGATGTGCACCAAAATCAGATTTTGAGGCTATTGATTCTAGAATCGGGACTTACATATTGAAACCTTGTTGTGCCTCCAAACATTTATTTTGATGCTCCAAAACTGGGTCTTTTGAGGCACAAGTTCTGAAATAAGCTTCTAAGAGAATGATGTGCGTTAAAATGGAATTTTGATGCTACAAGCTCAGAAATAGGGACTTGCTTTTTGAAACCTTGTTGTGCCTCAATACATTATTTTTGACGTTCCAAAATCAGGGCTTTAAAGGCACAGGCTCCAAAACGAGGTTCTAATAGCATGATGTACATCAAAACTACGTTTTGACGCTACCGACTCTAGACTTGGGACTTCTGTCTTGAAACCTTGTTGTGCCACACACTAATTTTTATGCTCCAAAAATGAGGCTTTTGAGGCACGACATCCGAAATGAGGTTCTAAGAACACCATGTTTGTCAAAATCGTGTTTTGACGCTATCAGCTTGAGAATCGGGACTTGTGTCTTGAAACCTTGTTGTTCCATTAAAAATTGATTTTCATGTTTTGAAACTGCAGCTTTCAAGCCACATGCTTTGAAAAGAGGTTCTAAGAGCACGATGTGCATCAAAATCAAAACTGGGGCTTTTGAGGCACAATTTCTAAAACAGGATTCTTAGAGCGTAATGTGCATCAAAATTGAATTTTGATGCTACTGGCTCTAGAATCGAAGCTTGCATCTTGTGAAACCTTGTTGTTTGTCAAACCACTAATTTTGATGCTTCGAAACTGGGGCATTCGAGGCACAAGCTTCGAAATGAGGTTCCAAGAGCATAATGTGCACCAAAATCAGATTTTGACGCTATTGACTCTAGAATCAAGGCTTGCATTTTGAAACCTTGTTGTGCCTCCAAACATTGACTTTGACGCTACAAAAATGGGTCTTTCAAGGGACAAGCTCCAAAATGAGCTTCTAAGAGAATGATGTGCGTCAAAATGGAATTTTAATGCTACAGGCTCCAAAAATGAGGCTTTTGAGGCACAACCTCCGAAATAAAGATTCTAAAAACACCATGTTTGTCAAAATCGTGTTTTGATGCTATCAGCTTGAGAATCGGGACTTGTGTCTTGAAACCTTGTTTTGCCTTTAAACATTGATTTTGATGTTTTGAAACTGGATATTTTGAGCCACACGCTCCGAAATGAGGTTCTCACAACACAATGTGCATCAAAATCAAGTTTTGACACTACAGGCTCCGGAATAGGGACTTATGTCTTGAAAGCTTGTTGTGCCTCCAAACACCAATTTTGATGCTTCGAAACCGAAGATTTTGAGGCATAAGCTCCAAAACAAGGTTCCGAGATGACGATGTGCCTCAAAATCAAATTTTGATGCTATCAACTCCACAATCAGGACTTGCATCAAGAAACCTTGTTATGCCTCCAAACATCGATTTTGATGCTCCAAAACTAGGGCTTTTGAATTTCGATGCTACTGGCTCTAGAATCGGGGCTTGCGTCTTGATCCCTTGTTGTGCCTCAAAACACTGATTTTGATGCTCCAAAACTGGGGGTTTTCGAGTCATAAGCTTCGAAATAAGGTTCTAAGAGCACGATGTGCACCAAAATTAGATTTTGACTCTATTGACTTTAGAATCGTGACTTGTATCTTGAAACCCTGTTTTGGCTCCAAACATTGATTTTGATGCTCCGAAATTGGGTCTTTCAAGGCACAAGCTCCGAAATGAGCTTCTAAGAGAATGATGTTTGTCAAAATGGAATTTTGACGCTACAAGCTTGGGAATAGGGACTTGCTTCTTGAAACCTTGTTGTGCCTCAAAACATTGATTTTGATGTTCCTCCGAAATGAGGTTCTACGAGCACGATGTACATAAAAATTGCTTTTTGACGCTACTAACTCTGGAATTGGGAATTGCGTCTTGAAAGCTTGTTGTGCCTCCAAACACCAATTTTGATTCTTCAAAACCAAAGATTTTGAGGCATAAGCTCCAAAACAATGTAAGAGCACGATGTGCGGTAAAATCTAATTTTGACACTACCGGCTCCAGAATCAGGACTTGCATCTTAAAACCTTGTTATGCCTCCAAACATCAGTTTTGAAGCTCCAAAACTAGGGCTTTTTAGGCACAATTTCTAAAACAGGGTTCTAAGAGCACAATGTGCATCAAAATTGAATTTTGATGCTACTAGCTGTAGAATCGAGGCTTGCATCTTGAAACTTTGTTGTGCCTCAAAACACATATTTTAACGCCAAAATCAGATTTTAACACTATTGACTCTAAGAGCACGATGTGCGTCAAAATCAGAATTTAACACTATTGACTGTAGAATTGGGACTTGCATCTTGAAACCTTGTTGTGCCTCCAAACATTGATTTTGATGCTCCAAAACTGGGTGTTTCGAGGCACAAGCTTTGAAATGAGCTTCTAAGAGAATGTTGTGCATCAAAATTCCATTTTGACACAACAGGCTCCGAAATAGGGACTTGCTTCTAGAAACCTTGATGTGCCTCCGAACACTGATTTCGATGCTCAGAAATGAGGTTCTAAACCAGTGTTTTGAGACACAACAAGGTTTCATCAAAATTGCGTTTTGATGCTACCGACTATGGAATTGGGACCTGTGTCTTGAAACATTGTTGTGTCTCCAAGCACTAATATTTATGCTCAAAAAATGAGGCTTTTGAGGCACAACCTCCGAAATGAGATTCTAAGAATAGCATGTTTGTCAAAATCATGGTCTGATGCTATCAGCTTGAGAATTGGGACTTGTGTCTTGAAACCTTATTTTGCCTTTAAACATTGATTTTGATGTTTTGAAACTGGAGCTCTCGAGCCATATGCTCCGAAATGAGGTTATAAGAGCACAATGTGCATCAAAATCATGTTTTGACACTACAGTCTTTGGAATAGGGACTTGCGTCTTGAAACCTTGTTGTGTCTCAAAACACTGGTTTTGATGCTCGAAAACCAGGGCTTTCGAGGCACAAGCTTCGAAATGAGGTGCTAAGAGCACGATGTGCGCCAAATTCAGATTTTGATGTTATTGACTCTAGAATCGAGACTTGCATCTTGAAACCTTGTTGTGCCTCCAAACATTGATTTTGATGCTCCAAAACTAGGTCTTTCAAGGCACAATCTCTGAAATGAGCTTCTAAGAGAATGATGCCTCAAAGTGGAATTTTCACGCTACAGGCTCCGGAATAGGGACTTGCTTCTTTAAACCTTATTTTGCCTCAAAACATTGATTTCGATGTTCCAAATTCAGGGCTTTCAAGGCACAAGCTCCTAAATGAGGTTCTAAGAGCATGATGTGCATCAAAATTGCGTTTTGACGCTACCAACTCTAGAATTTGGACTTGTGTCTTGAAACCTTGTTGTGCCTCCAAACACTAATTTTTATGCTCAAAAAATGAGGCTTTTGAGGCACGACCTCCGAAATGAGGTTCTAAGAGCACCATGTTTGTAGAAATCATGTTTTGACGCTATTAGCTTGAGAATTGGGACTTGTGTCTTGAAACCTTGTTGTGCGTCAAAGTCAAATTTGGACACTATTGACTCTAGAATCGGGACTTGCAAATCTTGAAACCTTGTTTTGCCTCAAAACATTGATTTTGATGCTTCAAAACTGGGTCTTTCGAGGCAGAAGCTCCGAAATGAGCTTCTAAGAGAATGATGTGCGCCAAAATGGAATTTTAATGCTACAGGCTCTGGAATAGGGACTTCTTCAAACCTTGTTGTGCCACCAAACACTGATTTTGATGTTCCTAAATCAAGGCTTTCAAGGCAGAAGCTCCGAAATGAGGTTCTAAGAGCATGATGTACATCAAAATTGTGTTTTGATGCTACCAACTCTAGAATTAGGACTTTTGAGACACAATTTCTAAAATAGTGTTCTAACAGCACAATGAGCATCAAAATTGAATTTTGATGGTACTGGCTTTATAATCGTGGTTTGCATCTTGAAACCTTGTTGTGCCTCAAAACACTGATTTTGATGCTTTAAAACCAGGGCTTTCGAGGCACAAGCTTTGAAGTGAGGTTTTAAGAGGACAATGTGTGCCAAAATCAGATTTTGACGCTATTGACTCTAGAATCGGGACTTGCATCTTGAGACATTGTTGTGCCTGCAAACATTGATTTTGATGCTCCAAAACTAGGGGTTTCGAGGCACAAGCTCCGAAATGAGCTTCTAAGAGATTGATGTGCTTCAATATGGAATTGTGACGCTACAGGCTCCCGAATAGGGACTTACTTCCTGAAACCTTGTTGTGCCTCAAAACATTGATTTTGATGTTCCAAAATCAGGGCTTTCAAGGCACAAGCTCTGAAATGAGGTTCTAAGAGCACAATGTACATCAAAATTTCATTTTGACGCTACTGACTCTGGAATTCGGACTTGTGTCTTGAATCCTTTTTGTGCCTCCAAACACTAATTTTTATGCTCCAAAAATGAGGCTTTTAAGGCACAACCTCCGAAATGAGGTTCTAAGAACACCATATTTGTCAAAATCGTGTTTTGACGCTATCAGCTTGAGAATCGGGATTGTGTCATGAAACCTTGTTGTGCCTTTAAACATTGATTTTGATGTTTCGAAACTAGAGCTTTCAAGCCAAAGGCTCCGAAATGAGGTTCTAAGAGCACGAAGTGCATCAAAATCACGTTTTGACACTACAAGCTCCAGAATAGAGACTTGCATCTTGGAAGCTTGTTGTGCCTCCAAACACCAATTTAGATGCTTCGGAACAGAATATTTTGAGGCATAAGCTCCAAAACAAGGTTCTAAGAGCACGATGTGCGTCAAAATCAAATTTTGACGCCATTGGCTCCAGAATCAGGACTTGCATCTTGAATCCTTATTTTGCCTGTAAACATCGATTTTGATTCTCCAAAACTGGGGCTTTTGAGGCACAATTTCTAAAATAGGGTTCTAAGAGCACAATGTGCATCAAAATTGAATTTTGATGCTACTGGCTCTAGATTCAGGGCTTGCATGTTGAAACTTTGCTATGCCTCAAAACACTGATTTTGATGCTCTGAAATCAGGGCTTTCGAAGCACAAGCTTCAACATGAGGTTCTAAGAGCACGATGTGCACCAAAATCAGATTTTGACGCTTTTGACTCTAGAATCGGGACTTGCATCTTGAAACCTTGTTGTGCCTCCAAACATTGATTTTGATGCTCTGAAACTGGGTCGTTCGAGGCACAAGCTCCGAAATGAGCTTCTAAGAGAATGATGTGCATCAAAATGGAATTTTGACTCTACAGGCTCCGAAATAGGGACTTGCTTCTTGAAACATTGTTGTGCCTCAAAACATTGATTTTGATGTACCAAAATCAGGGCTTCCAAGGCACAAGCTCTGAAATGAGGTTCTAAGAGCACGATGTACACCAAAATTGTATTTTGGCGCTACTGACTCTCAAATTGGAACTTGTGTCTTGAAACCTTCTTCTGCCTCCAAGCACTAATTTTTATGCTCCAAAAACAAGGCTTTTGAGTGACGACCTCCGAAATGAGGTTCTAAGAACACCATGTTTGTCAAAATCATGTTTTGACGCTATCAGCTTGAGTATCGGGACTTGTGTCTTGCCTTGTTATGCTTTGAAACATTGATTTTGATGTTTTGAAACTATAGCTTACGAGCCACACACTCCGAAACGAGGTTCTAAGAGCACGATGTGCATCAAAATCACGTTTTGACACTACAGGCTCCGGAATAGGGACTTGCATCTTGAAAGCTTGTTGTGCATCCAAATACCAATTTCGATGTTTTGAAACCGAAGATTTTGAGGCATAAGCTCCAAAACAAGGTTCTATGAGCACGATGTGCGTCAAAATCAAATTTGTACGGTACGGCCTCCAGAATCAGGACTTGCATCTTGAAACGTTGTTGTGCCTCCAAACATCGATTTTGATGTTCCAAAACTGGGGCTTTTGAGGCACAATTTCTAAAACAGGGTTCTAAGAGCACAATGTTCATCAAAATTGAATTTTGATGCTACTAGCTCTAGAATCGGGGCTTACATCTTGAAACCTTGTTGTGCCTCAAAAAACTGATTTTGATGCTCCGAAATCGGGGCTTTCGAGGCACAAGCTACGAAATGAGGTTCTAAGAGCATGATGTATGGCAAAATCAGATTTTGATGCTCTGGACTCTAGAATAAGGACTTGCATCTCAAAATCTTGTAGTGCCTCCATATATTGATTTTGATGTTCGAAAACTCGATCTTTCGAGGAAAAAGCTCTGAAATGAGCTTCTAAGAGAGTGAGGTGCGTTAAAATTGAATTTTTATGCTATAGGCTCCGGAATAGGGACTAAGAACACCATGTTTGTAAAAATCGTGTTTCGACGCTATCAACTTGAGAATTGGGACTCGTGTCTTGAAACCTTGTTGTGCCTTTAAACATTGCTTTTGATGTTTGGAAACTGGAGCTTTCGACCAACACACTCCGAAACGAGGTTCTAAGGGCACGATGTGCATAAAAATCATGTTTTGACGCTATAGGCTCCGGAATAGGGACTTGCATCTTGAAAGCTTGTTGTGCCTCCAGACACCAATTTTGATACTTCAAAACCGAAGATTTTGAGGCATAAGCTCCAAAACAAGGTTCTAAGAGCACGATGTTCATCAAAATCAAATTTTGATGCTAACGGCTCCAGAATTAGGACTTGCATCTTGAAACCTTGTTGTGCCTCCAAACAACAATTTTGATGCTCCAAAATTGGGGCTTTTGAGGCACAATTTCTAAAATAGGGTTCTAAGAGCACAATATGCATCAAAATTGAATTTTGATGCTACTCGCTCTAGAATTGGTGCTTGCATCTTGAAACCTTGTTGTCCCTCAAAACATTGCATCTTGAAACCTTGTTGTCCCTCAAAACATTGATTTTGATGCTCCAAAATCGGGGCTTTTGAGGCACAAGCTTTGAAATGAGGTTCTAAGAGCACGATGTGCACCAAAATCAAATTTTCACACTATTGACTCTAGAATTGACACTTACAACTTCAAACAAGCTGATAGCGTCAAAACAAGATTTTGACAAACATGGGGTTTTTAGAACCTCATTTTGGAAGTTGTGCCTCGAAACCCTCATTTTTTTAGCATAAAAATTAGTGTTTGGAGGCACAACAAGGTTTCAAAACACAAGTCCCAATTCCAGAGTCGGTAATGTCAAAACACAATTTTGATGTACATCATGCTCTTAGAACCTCATTTCAGAGCTTGTGCCTTGAAAGGCCTAGTTTTGGAGCATCAAAATCAATGTTTCAAGATGCAAGTCCCGATATTAGAGTCAATAGCGTCAAAATCTGATTTTGACGCACATCGTGCTCTTAGAAGCTCATTTCGAAGCTTGTGCCTTGAAAGCCCTGTTTTCAGAGCATCAAAATCAATGTTTGGAGGCACAACAAGGTTTCAAGATGCAAGCCCCGATTCTAGAGCTAGTAGCATCAAAATTCAATTTTGATGCATATTGTGCTCTTAAGACCCTATTTTAGACATTGTGCCTCAAAAGCCCCAATTTTGGAGTATCAAAATCTATGTTTAGAGGAAGAACAAGGTTTCAAAATGCAAGTCCTGATTCTGGAGCCGATAGCATCAGAATTTGATTTTGATGCACATCGTACTCTTAGAACCTTGTTTTTGAGCTTATGCCCCAAAATATTCAATTCTGAAGGCATGCAAATTAATGTTTGCAGGCACAACAAGCTTCCAAGATGCAAGTCTCTATTCCAGAACCTGTAGTGTCAAAACGTGATTTCGATGCACTTCGTGCTCTTAGAGCCTTGTTTCAGAGCGTGTGGTTTGAAAGCTCCAGTTTGGAAACATCAAAATCAATGTTTAAAGTTACAACAAGGTTTCAAGACACATGTCCTGATTCTCAAGCTAATAGTGTCAAAACAAGATTTTGACAAACATGGTTTTCTTAGAACCTCATTTTGGAGGTTGTGCCTCAAAAGCCTCATTTTTGGAGCATAAAAATTAGTGTTTGGAGGCACAACAAGGTTTCAAGACACAAATCCCAATTCCAGAGTTGGTAGCATCAAAATAAAAAATTTATGTACATCGTGCTCTTAGAACCTCATTTTGGAGCTTGTACCTTGAAAGCCCTAATTTTGGAACATCAAAATCAATGTTTTGAGGCACAACAAGGTTTCAAGAAGCAAGTCCCTATTCCAAAGAGTGTAGTGTCACAATTCCATTTTAACGCACATCATTCTCTTAGAAGCTCATTCTGGAGCTTGTGCCTCGAAATACCCAGTTTTGGAGCATCAAAATCAATGTTTGTAGGCACAATAAGGTTTCAAGATGCAAGTGCTGATTCTAGAGTCAATAACGTCAAAATATTATTTTGGCGCACATCATGCTCTTAGATGTACATAACGTCAAAATATTCTTAGAACCTCATTACGAAGCTTGTGCCTCGAAAGACCCAATTCTAGAGTCGGTAGCGTCAAAACGCAATTTTGATGTACATCATGCTCTTAGAACCTCATTTCAGAGTTTCTGCCTTGAAAGCCCTTATTTAGGAACATCAAAATCAGTGTTTGGTGGCACAACAAGGTTTCAAGAAGTCCCTATTCCAGAGCCTGTAGCATTAAAATTCCATTTTGACGCACATCATTCTCTTAGAAGCTCATTTCGGAGCTTCTACCTCGAAAGACCCAGTTTTGGAGCATCAAAATCAATGTTTCGAGGCAAAACAAGGTTTCAAGATTTGCAAGTCCCAATTCTCAAGCTGATAGCGTCAAAACATGATTTCTACAAACATGGTGCTCTTAGAACCTCATTTCGGAGGTCGTGCCTCAAAAGCCTCATTTTTTGAGCATAAAAATTAGTGTTTGGAGGCACAACAAGGTTTCAAGACACAAGACCCAATTCCAGAGTTGGTAGCATCAAAATGCAATTTTGCTGTACATCATGCTCTTAGAACCTCATTTAGGAGCTTGTGCCTTGAAAGCCCTGAATTTGGAACATCGAAATCAATGTTTTGAGGCAAAATAAGGTTTAGAGAAGCAAGTCCCTATTCCGGAGCCTGTAGCGTGAAAATTCCACTTTGACGCATCATTCTCTTACTCATTTCAGAGATTGTGCCTCGAAAGACCTAGTTTTGGAGCATCAAAATCAATGTTTGGAGGCACAACAAGGTTTCAAGATGCAAGTCTCGATTCTAGAGTCAATAACATCAAAATCTGAATTTGGCGCACATCGTGCTCTTAGCACCTCATTTCGAAGCTTGTGCCTCGAAAGCCCCGATTTCCGAGCATCAAAACCAGTGTTTTGAGGCACAACAAAGTTTCAAGATGCAAGTCCCTATTCCAGAGATTGTAGTGTCAAAACATGATTTTGATGCACATTGTGCTCTTAGAACCTCGTTTCGGAGCGTATGGCTAGAAAGCTCCAGTTTCAAAACATCAAAATCAATGTTTAAAGGCAAAATAAGGTTTCAAGACACAAGTCCCGATTCTCAAGCTAATAGCATCAAACCACAATTTTGACAAACATGCTATTCTTAGAATCTCATTTCGGAGGTTGTGCCTCAAAAGCGTCATTTTTTGAGCATAAAAATTAGTGTTTGGAGGCACAACAATGTTTCAAGACACAAGTCCCAATTCCATAGTCGGTAGCGTCAAAACACAATTTTGATGTACATCGTGCTCTCAGAACCTCATTTCGGAGGTTGTGCCTTGAAAGTCCTAATTTTGGAGAATCGAAATCAGTGTTTGGAGGCACAACAAGGTTTCAAGAAGCAAGTCCCTTTTTCAAAGCATCTAGCGTCAAAATTCCATTTTGATGCACATCATTCTCTTAGAAGCTCATTTCAGAGCTTGTGCCTCGAAAGACCCAGTTTTGGAGAATCAAAATCAATGTTTTGGAAAGTCCTAATTTTAGAGTCAATAGCGTGAAAATCTGATTTTGGTGCACATCGTGCTCTTAGAACCTCATTTCGAAGCTTGTGCCTCGAAAACCTCGATTTTGGAGCATCAAAATTAGTGTTTCAAGATGCAATTCCCTATTCTGAAGCCCATAGTGTCAAAACATGATTTTGATGAACATCGCTCTTAGAACCTCGTTTCGAAGCATTTAGCTCAAAAGCTCTAGTTTCAAAACATCAAAATCAATGTTTAAAGGCACAACAAGCTTTCAAGATGCAAGTCCAAATTCTAGAGCCGGTAGAGTTAAAATTTGATTTTGAAGCACATCGTGCTCTTAGAACCTTGTTTTGGAGCTTATGCCTGAAAATCTTTGGTTTCGAAGCATCAAAATTGATGTTTGGAGGCACAAAAAGCTTTCAAGACACAATTCCCTATTCTCAAGACACAACAAGATTTTAAGACACAAGTCATGATTCTCAAATTGATAGCATCAAAACACAATTTTGACAAACATGGTGCTCTTAGAACCTTATTTCGGAGGTTGTCCCTCAAAAGACTCATTTTTGGATCATAAAAATTAGTGTTTGGAGGCACAATAAGGTTTCAAGACACAAGTCCCAATTCCATAGTTAGTAGCATCAAAACACAATTTTTATGTACATCGTGCTCTTGGAACCTCATTTCAGAGCTTGTGCCTTGAAAGCCCTGATTTGGGAACATCAAAATCAATGTTTTGGGGCACAACAAGGTTTCAAGAAGCGAGTCCCTTTTTCAGAGCATCTAGGGTCAAAATTCTATTTTGATGCACATCATTCTCTTAGAAGCTCATTTCAGAGCTTGTGCCTCGAAAGACCCAGTTTTGGAGAATCAAAATCAATGTTTGGAGGCACAACAAGGTTACAAAATGCAAGTCCTGATTTTAGAGTCAATAGCGTGAAAATATGATTTTGGTGCACATCGTGCTCTTAGAACTTCATTTCGAAGCTTCTGCCTCAAAAGCCCCAGTTTCAGAGCATCAAAATCAGTATTTTGAGGCACAACAAGGTTTGAAGATGCAAGCCTCGATTCTAGAGCCAGTAGCATTAAAATTGAATTTTGATGCACATTGTGCTCTTAGAACCTTGTTTTAGAAAGTGTGCCTCAAAAGCCCCATTTTTGGAGCATCAAAATCGATGTTTGGAGGCACAACAAGGTTTCAAGATGCAAGTCCTAATTCTGGAGCCGGTAGCGTCAAAATTTGATTTTGACGCACATCGTGCTCTTAGAACCTTGTTTTGGAGCTGATACCTCAGAATCTTTAGTTTCAAATCATCAAAATTGGTGTTTGGAGGCACAACAAGCTTTCAAGACGCAAGTCCCTATTAAGGAGCCTGTAATGTCAAAATGTGGTTTTGATGCACATCGTCCTCTTAGAACCTCATTTCAGAGCATGTGGCTCGAAAGCTCCAGTTTCTAAACATCAAAATCAATGTTTAAAGGCACAACAAGGTTTCATGACACAAGTCCCGACTCTCAAGCTAATAGCATCAAAACACGATTTTTACAAACATGGTGTTCTTAGAACCTCATTTCGGAGGTTGTGCCTCAAAAGCCGTATTTTTGGAGCATAAAAATTAGTGTTTAGAGGCACAACAAAGTTTCAAGATGCAAGTCGTGATTCTGGAACCGATAGCGTACAAATTTGACTTTGACGCACATCGTGCTTTTAGAACCTTGTTTTGGAGCTTATGCCTCAAAATCTTCGGTTTCAAAGCATCAAAATTGGTGTTTGGAGGCACAACAATCTTTCAAGATGCAAGTCGCTATTCTGGAGCCTCTAGTGTCAAAACATGATTTTGATGCACGTCATGCTCTTAGAACCTCATTTTGGAGCATGTGGCTCGAAAGTTCCAGTTTCAAAACATCAAAATGAATTTTTAAAGGCACAACAAGGTTTCAAAAAACAAGTCCTAATACTCAAAATGATAGCGTCAAAACATGATTTTGACAAAAATCGTGTTCTTAGAACCTCATTTTGGAGGTCATGCCTCAAAAGCCTCATTTTTGGAGCATAAAAATTAGTGTTTGGAGGCAAAACAATGTTTCAAGACACAAGTCCCAATTCCATAGTTGGTAGCGTCAAAATGCAATTTTTATGTACACCGTGCTTTTAGAACCTCATTCCGGAGCTTGTGGCTCAAAAGCCCCGGTTTCGAAGCATCAAAACCAGTGTTTAGTGGCACAACATGGTTTCAAAATGCAAGCCCCGATTCTAGAGTCAGTATCATCAAAATTCAATTTTGATACACATTGTGCTCTTTGAACCGTGTTTTAGAAATTGTGTGTCAAAAGCCCAAGTTTTGGAGCATCAAAATCGACGTTTGGAGGCACAACAAGGTTTCAAGATGCAAGTCCTAATTTTGGAGCCGGTAGTGTCAAAAATTGATTTTGATGCACATCATGCTCTAAGAACCTTGTTTTGGAACTTATGCCTCAAAATATTTAGTTTCAAATCATCAAAATTGGTGTTTGGAGGCACAACAAGCTTTCAAGATGCAAGTCCCTATTCCGAAGCCTGTAGTGTCAAAATGCTATTTTAATGCACATCGTGCTCCTAGAACCTCGTTTCAAAGTGTGTCGCTCAAAAGCTCCAGTTTCAAAACATCAAAATCAATGTTTAAAGGCACAACAAGGTTTCAAGACACAAGTCTTTATTCCAGAGTCGGTAGCGTCAAAACGCAATTTTGATGTACATCATGCTCTTAGAACCTCATTTCAGAGCTTGTGCCTTGAAAGCCCTGATTTTGGAATGTCAAAATCAATGTTTTGAGGCACAACAAGGTTTCAAGAAGCAAGTCCCTATTCCAAAGCCTGTAGTGTCAAAATTCTATTTTGACGCATATCATTCTCTTAGAAGCTCATTTCGGAGCTTGTGCCTCAAAAGACCCAGTTTTGGAGCATCAAAATCAATGTTTAGAGGCACAACAAGGTTTCAAGATGCAAGTTACGATTCTAGAGTCAATAGTGTCAATCTCTAATTTTGGTGCACATGGTGCTCTTAGAACCTCATTACGAAGCTTGTGCCTCGAAAGCCCCGGTTTCAGAGCATCAAAATTAGTGCTTTGAGGCACAACAAGGTTTCAAGATGCAAGCCCTGATTCTCGAGCCAGTAGCATCAAAATTCAATTTTGATGCACATTGTGCTCTTAGAACCCTGTTTTAGAAATTGTGCCTCAAAACCCCAGTTTTGGAGCATCAAAATCAATCTTTGGAGGCACAACAAGGTTTCAAGATGCAAGTCGTGTTTGTGAAGCCGATAGCATCAAAATTGGATTTTACGCACATCATGCTCTTGCAACCTTGTTTTGGAGCTTATGCCTCAAAATCTTCGGTTTCGAAGCATCAAAATTGGTGTGTGGAGAGGCACAACAAGCTTTCAAGATGCAAGTCCCTATTCCGGAAACTGTAGTCTCAAAATATGATTTTGATGCACATTGTGCTCTTAGAACCTCATTTCGGAGCTTATGCCTTGAAAGCCCTGATTTTGGAACATCAAAATCAGTGTTTGGAGGCACAACAAGGTTTCAAGAAGCAAGTCCCTATTCTGCAGCCATTAGCATCAAAATAGAATTTTGACACACAACATTCTCTTTGAAGCTCATTTCGGAGCTTGTGCCTCGAAAGACCCAGTTTTGGATCATTAAAACCAATGTTTGGAGGCACAACAAGGTTTCAAGATGCAAGTCCCAAAATCTGATTTTGGCGTTAAAATCAGTGTTGTGAGGTACAACAAGGTTTCAAGATGCAAGCCCCAATTCTACAGCTAGTAGCATCAAAATTGAATTTTGATGTACATTGTGCTCTTAGAACCTTGTTTTAGAAATTATGCCTCAAAAGCCCTAGTTTTGGAGCTTCAAAACCGATGTTTGGAGGCACAACAAGGTTTCAAGACACAAGTCCCGATTCCAAAGTCGGTAGTGTCAAAATAAAATTTTGATGTATATCGTGCTCTTAGTAACTAATTTCAGAGCTTGTGCCTTGAAAGCCTCCTTTTTATGCTCCAAAATTGAATTTTGATGCTACTGGCTCTAGAATCGAGGCTTGCATCTTGAAA
Organism: Cryptomeria japonica; assembly: GCF_030272615.1. Lineage (NCBI taxonomy): Eukaryota > Viridiplantae > Streptophyta > Pinopsida > Cupressales > Cupressaceae > Cryptomeria > Cryptomeria japonica. The sequence continues at coordinate 381,808,389 of NC_081415.1, read as the reverse complement.
GTTTGTTGTGCCTCAAAACATTGATTTTGATGCTCCGAAATCAGGGCTTTCGAGGCACAAGCTTTGAAATGAGGTTCTTCTTGCACGATGTGCACCAAAATCAGATTTTCATGCTATTGACTCTAGAATTGACACTTACATCTTCAAACGTTGTTGTGAGACACATTGATTTTGATGTTGCAAAACTAGGTCTTTGGAGGGACAAGCTCTGAAATGAGCTTCTAAGAGAATGATGTGCGTTAAAATGGAATTTTGATGCTACAGGCTCTGGAATAGGGACTTTCTTCTTGAAACCTTGTTGTGCTTCAAAACACTATCTTTTATGCTCCAAAAATGAGGCTTTTGAGGCAGAGTCTCTGAAATGAGGTTCTGAGAACACCATGTTTTTCAAAATCATGTTTCGACGCTATCAGCTTGAGAATCGCTACTTGTGTCTTGAAACCTTATTGTGCCTTTAAACATTGATTTTGATGTTTTAAAACTAGGGCTTCCAAGCCACACGCTCCGGAACGAGGTTTTTAGAGCACAATATGCATCAAAACCACGTTCGACATTAAAGGTTTCATAATAGGGACTTGCGTCTTAAAAGCTTGTTGTGCCTCCAAACACCAATTTTGATGATTCGAAACTAACGATTTTGAGGTATAATTTCCAAAACAAGGTTCTAAGAGTACGGTGTGCGTCAAAATCGAATTTTGACGCTACAGGCTCTGGAATAGGGACTTTCTTCTTGAAACCTTGTTGTGCTTCAAAACATTGATTTTGATGTTCCAAAATTAGGGCTTTCAAGGCACAAGCTCTGAATTCAAGTTCTAAGAGCACGATGTACATAAAAATTGCATTTTGACACTACCGACTTTGGAATTGGGACTTATCTCTTGAAACCTTGTTGTGCCTCAAAACACTAATTTTTATGTTCCAAAAATGAGGCTTTTGAGGCAGAACCTGAAATGAGGTTCTGAGAACACCATGTTTTTCAAAATCGTGTTTCAATGCTATCAACTTGAGAATCGGGACTTGTGTCTTGTGACTTTAAACATTGATTTTAATGTTTTGAAACTAAAGCTTCCAAGCCACACGCTCCGAAACGAGATTCTAAGAGCACGATATGCATCAAAACCACGTTTTGACATTACAAGTTCCGTAATAGGGACTTGCGTCTTGAAAGCTTCTTGTGCCTTTAAACACCAATTTTGATGATTCGAAACTGAAGATTTTCAGGTATAATTTCCAAAACTAGGTTCTAAGATCACGGTGTGCATCAAAATCAAATTTTGGCGCTACCGGCTCCAGAATCAGGACTTGCATCTTGAAACCTTGTTGTGCCTCCAAACATCTATTTTCATGCTCCAAAACTTGGGCTTTTTAGGCAAAATGTGTATCAAAATTCAATTTTGATGCTACTGGCTCTAGAATCGAGGCTTGCATCTTGAAACTTTGTTGTGCCTCAAAACATTGATTTTGATGCTCCGAAACTTGGTCTTTCAAGGAACAAGATTTGAAATGAGGTTTTAAGAGAAAGATGTGCGCTAAAATCAGATTTTGATGCTATGGACTCTAGAATCGGGAGTTGCATCTTGAAACCATGTTGTGCCTCCAAACATTGATTTTGATGTTCCAAAATCAGGGCTTTCAAGGCACAAGCTCCAAAATGAGGTTCTAAGAGCACGATGTACATCAAAATTAAATTTTGACACTACCGACTCTAGAATTGGGACTTGTGTCTAGAAACTTTGTTGTGCCTCCAAACACTAATATTTATGCTCCAAAAATGAGGCTTTTGAGGCACAACCTCTGAAATGAGGTTCTAAGAACACCATGTTTGTCAAAATCGTGTTTTGATGCTATCAGCTTGAGAATCGGGACTTTTGTCTTGAAACCTTGTTGTGCCTTTAAACATTGATTTGGATGTTTTGAAACTGGAGCTTTCAAGCCACACGCTCTGAAACAAGGTTCTAAGAGCACAATGTGCATCAAAATCACGTTTTGACACTAAAGGCTCTGGAATAGGGACATGCATCTTGAAACCTTGTTGTGCCTCTAAACACCAATTTTGATGATTTGAAACCGAAGATTTTGAGGTATAAGCTCCAAAACAAGGTTCCAAGAGCACAATGTGCATCAGAATCAATTTTTGATGTTATCGGCTCTTGAATCAGGACTTGCATCTTGAAACCTTATTTTGCCTCCAAACATCGATTTTCATGCTCCAAAATTGGGGCTTTTGAGGCACATTTTCTAAAACAGAGATCTAAGAGCACAATGTGCATCAAAATTGAATTTTGATGCTACTGACTCTAGAATCGGGGCTTGCATCTTAAAACCTTGTTGTGCCTCAAAACACTAATTTTAATGTTCCGAAACCAGGGCTTTCAAGGCACAAGCTTCGAAATGAGGTTCTAAGAACATGATGTGCGCCAAAATCAGATTTTGATGCTATTGACTCTAGAATCGGGACTTGCATCTTGAAACCTTTTTGTTCCTCCAAACATTGATTTTGATGCTCCAAAACTGGGTCTTTCAAGGTACAAGCTTCGAAATGAGCTTCTAAGAGAATGATGTGCGTCAAACTAGAATAGGGACTTGCATCTTGAAACCTTGTTGTGCCTCAAAACATTGATTTTCATATTCAAAAATCAGGGCTTTCAGGGCACGAGCTCTGAAATGAGGTTCTAAGAGCACGATATACATAAAAATTGCATTTTGATGCTACCGACTCTGGAATTGGGAGTGGTGTCTTGAAACCTTGTTGTGCTTCCAAACACTAATTTTTATGCTCTGAAAATAAGGATTTTGAGGCACAACCTCCGAAATGAGGTTCTAAGAACACCATGTTTTTCAAAATCGTCTTTTGACATTATCAACTTGTGAATCGGGACTTGTTGTGCCTTTAAACATTGATTTTGATGTTTTGAAACTGGAGCTTTCGAGCCACACGCTCTGAAATGAGGTTCTAAGAGCACGATGTGCATCAAAATCACGTTTTGACACTAGAGGCTCCAAAATAGGAACAGGGTTCTAAGAGCACAATGTGCATCAAAATTGAATTTTGATGCTACTGGCCGTAGAATCAGGGCTTGCATCTTGAAACTTTGTTGTGCCTCAAAACATTGATTTTAACGCCAAAATCAGATTTTAAAGCTATTGACTCTAAGAGCACAATGTGCGGCAAAATCATATTTTAACGCTATTGACTCTAGAATCGGGACTTGCATCTTGAAATGTTGTGCCTCCAAACATTGATTTTGATGCTCCAAAACTAGGTCTGTCGAGGCACAAGCTCCGAAATGAGCTTCTAAGAGAATGTTGTGCGTCAAAATTCCATTTTAACACTACAGGCTCCGGAATAGGGACTTGCTTCTTCAAACCTTGTTGTGCCTCCAAACAGTGATTTTGATGTTCCAAAATCAGGGCTTTCAAGGCACAAGCTCCAAAATGACGTTCTAAGAGCACGATGTACATCAAAATTGCATTTTGGCGCTACCGACTCTGGAATTGGGACTTGTGTCTTGAAACATTGTTGTGCCTCCAAACACTAATTTTTTATACTCCAAAAATGAGTCTTTTGAGGCACAACCTCCGAAATAAAGTTCTAAGAATAGCATGTTTCTCAAAATCGTGTTTTGACACTATCAGCTTGTGAATCGGGACTTGTGTCTTGAAACCTTGTTTTGCTATAAATATTGATTTTGATGTTTGGAAACTGGAGCTTTCGAGCCACATGCTCTGAAATGAGGTTCTAAGAGCACAATGTGCATCAAAATCATGTTTTGACACTACAGTCTCCGGAATAGGGACTTGCATCTTGAAAGCTTGTTGTGCCTCCAAACACCAATTTTGATACTTCGAAACCGAAGATTTTGAGGCATAAGCTCCAAAAGAAGGTTCCAAGAGCATGATGTGTGTCAAAATCCAATTTTGACGCTATCACCTCCACAATCATGACTTGTATCTTGAAATGTTGTTGTGCCTCCAAAGATCGATTTTGATGGCTTTTTAGGCACAATTTCTAAAACAGGGTTCTAAGAGCATAATGTGCATCAAAATTGAATTTTGATGCTATTGGCGCTAGAATTTGGGCTTGCATCTTGAAACCTTGTTGTGCCTCAAAGAACTCATTTTGATGCTCTGAAACTGGGGCTTTCGAGTCACAAGATTTGTATTGAGGTTCTAAGAGCACAATGTGCACCAAAATCAGATATTGACGCAATTGACTCTAGAATCGGGACATGCATGTTGAAACCTTGTTGTGCCTCCAAACACTGATTTTGATGCTCCAAAATTGGGTCTTTCGAGGCACAAGCTCCGAATTGAGCTTCTAAGAGAATGATGTGCACCAAAATAGAATTTTGACGCAATAGGCTCTTTCAGGGCTTTCAAGGCACAAGCTCTGAAATGAGGTTCTAAGAGCATGATGTACATAAAAATTGCATTTTGACGCTACCGATTCTGGAATAAAGACTTGTGTCTTGAACCCTTGTTGTGCCTCCAAACACTAATTTTTATGCTTCAAAAATGAGGCTTTTGAGGCACGACCTCTGAAACAAGGTTCTAAGAACACCATGTTTGTCAAAATCATCTTTTGACGCTATCAGCTTGAGAATCGGGACTTGTGTCTTGAAACCTTGTTGTGCCTTTAAACATTCATTTTCATATTTTGAAACTGGAGCTTTCGAGCCACACGATGTGCATCAAAATCGCGTTTTGACACTACAGGCTCAGGAATAGGGACTTGCATCTTGAAACCTTGTTGTGTCTGAAAACATTGATTTTGATGCTCCAAAACTGGGGCTTTCGAGGCACAAGCTCGAAATGAGGTTCTAAGAGCATGATGTGCACCAAAATCAGATTTTGACGCTATTGACTCTAGAATCGGAACTTGCATCTTGAAACTTTGTTCTGCCTCCAAACATTGATTTTGATGCTCCAAAACTGGGTCTTTCGAGGCACAAGCTCTGAAATGAGCTTCTAAGAGAATGATGTGCATCTACAGGCTCCAGAATAGAAACTTGCTTCTTGAAACCTTGTTGTGCTCCAAAACACTAATTTTGATGATTCAAAATCGGGGCTTTCGACGCACAAGCTCCCCAAACGAGGTTCTAAGAGCACGATGTGCCTCAAAATCACGTTTTGACACGCTACTGGCTCCGAAATCGTGACTTGCGTCTTGCAACCCTCTGCCTCCAAAGACCAGTTTTGATGCTCCTAAATAAGGTTCTAAGAGCACAATGTGCTTCAAAATGGCATTTTGACACTACCGTCTCTGGAATCGGGACTTTCGTCTTGAAACCTTTTTCTTCCTCCAAATATCAATTTTGATGCTCTGAAACCGGGGCGTTCAAGGTGTAAACTTTGAAACAAGGTTCTAAGAGAACGATCCGCATCAAAATTGATTTTTGATGCTACCAGCATGGGAATCGGGACTTGCATCTTGAAACATTGATTTAGATGTTCCAAAATCAAGGCTTTCAAGGCACAAGATCTGAATTGAGGTTAAAAGAGCACGATGTACATCAAAATATAATTTTGATGCTACCGACTCTGGAATTGGGACTTGTGTCTTGAAACCTTCTTGTGCCTCCAATCACTAATTTTTATGCTCCAAAAATGAGGCTTTTGAGGCACAACCTCTGAAATGAGGTTCTAAGAACACCATGTTTATAAAAATCGTGTTTTGATGCTATCAGCTTGAGAATTGGGACTTGTGTCTTGAAACCTTGTTGTGCCTTTAAACATTGATTTTGATGTTTTGAAACTGGAGCTTTCGAGCCACATGCTCCGAAACAAGGCTTTAAGAGCACGATGTGCATTAAAATCATGTTTTGACACTACAGGCTCTGGAATAGGGACTTGCATCTTGAAAGCTTGTTGTGCCTCCAAACACCAATTTTGATGCTTCGAAACTAAAGATTTTGAGGCATAAGCTCCAAAACAAGGTTCTAAGAGCACGATGTGCATCAAAATCTAATGTTGATTGTACCGACTCGAGAATTAGGATTCGCATCTTGAAACCTTGTCGTGCCTCCAAACATCGATTTTGATGCTGCAAAACTATGGGTTTTGAGGCACAATTTCCAAAACAGGGTTCTAAGAGCACAATGTGCATCAAAATTGACTTTTGATGCTACGGGCTCTAGAATCGGGCCTTGCATCTTGAAACCAGGGCTTTTGAGGCACAAGCTCCGCAAACGAGGTTCTAAGAGCATGATGTGCGTCAAAATCACATTTTGATGCGCTATCAAGACTTGTGTCTTGAAACCTTATTGTGCCTTTAAACATTGATTTTGATGTTTTGAAGTTGGAGCTTTCAAGCCACATGCTCAGAAACGATGTTCTAAGAGCACAATGTTATTCAAAATCATGTTTTGAAACCGAAGATTCTGAGGCATAAGCTCCAAGACAAGGTTCAAAGAGCACGATGTGCGTCAAACTCAAATTTTAAGGCTACCGGCTCCATAATCAAGACTTGCATCTTGAAACCTTGTTGTGTCTCCAAACATTGATTTTGATGCTCCAAAACTAGGGCTTTTGAGGCACAATTTCTATAACAGTGTTCTAAGAGCACAATGTGCATCAAACTTTAATTTTGATGCTACTGGCTCTAGAATCAAGGGTTGCATCTTGAAACCACGGCTTTCGAGATGCAAGCTTCGAACTGAGGTTCTAAGAGCAAGATGTGCGCCAAAATTAGATTTTGACGCTATTGAATCTAGAATCGAGATTTGCATCTTCAAACCTTGTTGTGACTCCAAACATTGATTTTGATGCTTCAAAATTGGGTCTTTCGAGGCACAAGCTCCGAAATGAGCTTCTAAGAGAATGATGTGCATCAAAATCAAATTTTGACGCTACAGGCTCCATAATAGAGACATGCTTCTTGAAACCTTGTTGTGCTTTAAATCATTGAGTTTGATGTTCCAAAATCAGGACTTTCAAGGCACAAGCTCCAAAATGAGGTTCTAAGAACACGATGTACATCAAAATTACGTTTTGACGCTACCGAATTTGGAATTGGGACTTGTGTCTTGAAACACTGTTTTGCCTCCAAACACTAATTTTTTATTCTCCAAAAACGCAGCTTTTGAAGCACAACCTCCGAAATGAGGATCTAAGAACACCATGTTTGTAAAAAACGTGTTTTGATGCTATCAGCTTGACAATTGGGTCTGGTGTCTTGAAACCTTGTTGTGCCTTTAAACATTGCTTTTGATGTTTGGAAACTGGAGCTTTCGAGCCACATGCTCCGAAACGAGCTTCTAAGGGCACGATGTGCATCAAAATCACGTTTTGACACTACAATCTCCAGAATAGGGACTTGCGTCTTGAAAGCTTGTTGTGCCTCCACACACCAATTTCGATGCTTCGAAACCAAAGATTATGAGGCATAAGCTCCAAAACAAGGTTCCAAGAGCATGATGTGCATCAAAATCCAATTTTGACGCTACGGGCTCCACAATCAGGATTGTTGTGCCTCCAAAGATCGATTTTGATGCTCCAAACCTGGGGCTTTTGAGGCACAAATTCTAAAAAACGGTTCTAAGAGCACAATGTGCATCAAAATTGAATTTTGATGCTACTGGCTCTAGAATCGGGACTTGCAAATCTTGAAACCTTGTTTTGCCTCAAAACATTTATTTTGATGCTCCAAAACTGGGTCTTTCGAGGCAGAAGCTCTGAAATGAGCTTCTAAGAGAATGATGTGCGTCAAAATGGAATTTTAATGCTGTAGGCTCTGGAATAGGGACTTCTTGAAACCTTGTTGTGCCTCCAAACACTGATTTTGATTTTCCAAAATCAGGGCTCTCAAGGCACAAGTTCCGAAATGAGGTTCTAAGAGCATGTACATCAAAATTGCATTTTGATGCTACCGACTCTGGAATTGGGACTTGCATCTTGAAAGCTTGTTTTGCTTCCAAACACTAATTTTAATGCTTTTAAACCGAATATTTTGAGGCATAAGCTCCAAAACAAGGTTCTAAGAGCACCATGTGCGTCAAAATCAAATTTTGACCCTACCAGCTCAAGAATCAGGACTTGCTACTTGAAACCTTGTTGTGGCTCCAAACATCAATTTTGATGCTCCAAACCAGGGGCTTTTGAGGCACAATTTCTAAAACAGAGTTCTAAGAGCACAATGTGCATCAAAATTGAATTTTGATGCTACTGGCTCTATACCTCTGAAATGAGGTTGTAAAAACCCGATGTTTTTGAAAATCGTGTTTTGTCGCTATCAGCTTGAGAATCGCGACTTTTGTCTCAAAACCTTGTTTTGCCTTTAATCATTGATTTTGTTGTTTTGTAACTGTAGATTTTGAGCCACACACTCCGAAATGAGGTTCTAACAGCATTATGTGCATCAAAATCACGTTTTGACACAACAGGCTCCGGAATAGGAATTTACGACTTGAAAGCTTGTTGTGCCTCCAAACACCAATTTTGATGCTTCAAAACCGAAGATTTTGAGGTATAAGCTCCAAAACAAGGTTCCAAGTGGACGATGTGCCTCAAAATAAAAATTTGATGCTATCAGCTCTACAATCAGGACTTGCATTAAGAAACCTTGTTGTGCCTCCAAACATCGATTTTTGTGATCCAAAATTGAAGCTTTTGAGGCACAATTTCTAAAACAGTGCTCTAAGAGCACAATGTGAATCAAAATTGAATTTTGATACTACTGGCTCTTGAATCGGGGCTTACATCTTGAAACCTTGTTGTGCCTCCAAACATCGATTTTGATGCTCCAAAACTAGGGCTTTTGAGGGACAATCTCTAAAACAGGGTTCTAAGAGGACAATGTGCATCAAAAGTGAATTTTGATGCTACTGGCTCTAAAATGGGGGCTTGCATCTTGAAATCTTGTTGAGCCTCAAAACATTGATTTTGATGATCCAAAACATGAGCTTTTGAGGCACAATTTCTAAAATAGGGTTCCATGAGCACAATGTGCATCAAAACTGAATTTTGATGCTACTGGCTCTAGAATCGGGGCTTGCATCTTGATCCTTTGTTGTGCCTCAAAACACTGATTTTGATGCTACTGGCTCTAGAATCGGGACTTCCAAATCTTGAAACCTTGTTTTGCCTCAAAACATTGATTTTGATGCTCCAAAACTGGGTCTTTCGAGGCAGAAGCTCTGAAATGAGCTTCTAAGAGAATGATGTGCGTCAAAATGGAATTTTAATGCTGTAGGCTCTGGAATAGGGACTTCTTGAAACCTTGTTGTGCCTCCAAACACTGATTTTGATTTTCCAAAATCAGGGCTCTCAAGGCACAAGTTCCGAAATGAGGTTCTAAGAGCATGTACATCAAAATTGCATTTTGATGCTACCGACTCTGGAATTGGGACTTGCATCCAAACACTAATTTTAATGCTTTTAAACCGAATATTTTGAGGCATAAGCTCCAAAACAAGGTTCTAAGAGCACCATGTGCGTCAAAATCAAATTTTGACCCTACCAGCTCAAGAATCAGGACTTGCTACTTGAAACCTTGTTGTGGCTCCAAACATCAATTTTGATGCTCCAAACCAGGGGCTTTTGAGGCACAATTTCTAAAACAGAGTTCTAAGAGCACAATGTGCATCAAAATTGAATTTTGATGCTACTGGCTCTATACCTCTGAAATGAGGTTGTAAAAACCCGATGTTTTTCAAAATCGTGTTTTGTCGCTATCAGCTTGAGAATCGGGACTTTTGTCTTGAAACCTTGTTTTGCCTTTAATCATTGATTTTGTTGTTTTGTAACTGTAGATTTTGAGCCACACACTCCGAAATGAGGTTCTAACAGCATTATGTGCATCAAAATCACGTTTTGACACAACAGGCTCCGGAATAGGGATTTACAACTTGAAAGCTTGTTGTGCCTCCAAACACCAATTTTGATGCTTCAAAACCGAAGATTTTGAGGTATAAGCTCCAAAACAAGGTTCCAAGTGGACGATGTGCCTCAAAATAAAAATTTGATGCTATCGGCTCTACAATCAGGACTTGCATTAAGAAACCTTGTTGTGCCTCCAAACATCGATTTTTGTGATCCAAAATTGGAGCTTTTGAGGCACAATTTCTAAAACAGTGCTCTAAGAGCACAATGTGAATCAAAATTGAATTTTGATACTACTGGCTCTTGAATCGGGGCTTACATCTTGAAACCTTGTTGTGCCTCCAAACATCGATTTTGATGCTCCAAAACTAGGGCTTTTGAGGGACAATTTCTAAAACAGGGTTCTAAGAGGACAATGTGCATCAAAAGTGAATTTTGATGCTACTGGCTCTAAAATGGGGGCTTGCATCTTGAAATCTTGTTGAGCCTCAAAACATTGATTTTGATGATCCAAAACATGAGCTTTTGAGGCACAATTTCTAAAATAGGGTTCCATGAGCACAATGTGCATCAAAACTGAATTTTGATGCTACTGGCTCTAGAATCGGGGCTTGCATCTTGATCCTTTGTTGTGCCTCAAAACACTGATTTTGATGCTCCAAAACTGGGGCTTTCGAGGCGCAAGCTTCGAAATGAGGTTCTAAGAGCACGATGTGCGCCAAAATCAAATTTTGACACTATTGACTTTAGAATCAGGACTTGTATCTTCAAACCCTGTTGTGCCTCCAAACATTGATTTTGATGCTCCAAAACTGGGTCTTTCAAGGCACAAGCTCCGAAATTAGCTTCTAAGAGAATGATGTGCGTCAAAATAGAATTTTGACGCTACAGGCTCCGGAATAGGGACTTACTTCTTGAAACCTTGTTGTGTCTCAAAACATTGATTTTGATGTTCCAAGATCAAGGCTTTGAAGGCACAAGCTACGAAATGAGGTTCTACGAGCACGATGTACATCAAAATTGCATTTTGACTTTACCAATTTTGATGCTTCAAAACCGAAGATTTTGAGTTATAAGCTCCAAAACAACGTTCTAAGAGCACGATGTACGGCAAAATCAAATTTTGACGCCACCGGCTCCAGAATCAGGACTTGCATCTTCAAACCTTGTTGTGCCTCCAAACATCAATTTTGATGCTCCAAAGTTGGGGCTTTTGAGGCACAATTTCTAAAACAGGGTTCTAAGAGCACAATGTGCATCAAAATTGAATTTTCATGCTACTAGCTCTAGAATCGGAGCTTGCATCTTGAAACCTTGTTGTGCCTCAAAACACAAATTTGGATGCTCTGAAACTGGTTCTTTCAAAGCACAAGCTTCAAAATGAGGTTCTATGAGCATGATGTAAGCCAAAATCAGATTTTGACGCTATTGACTCTAGAATCGGAACTTGCACCAAAATCAGATTTTCTCGATATTGACTCTAGAATTGAAACTTATTTCTTCAAAAGTTGTTGTGCCTCCACACATTGATTTTGATGCTCCAAAACTGGGTATTTCAAAACACAAGCTCTGAAATGAGCTTCTAAGAGAATGATGTTCGTCAAAATTGAATTTTGATGCTACAGGCTCCGGAATAAGGACTTGCTTCTTGAAACCCTATTGTGCCTGAAAACATTAATTTTGATGTTCCAAAATCAGGGCTTTCAAGGCACGATCTCTGAAATGAGGTTCTAAGACCACGATGTATATCAAAACCTTATTGTGCTTGAAAACATTAATTTTTATGCTCCAAAAATGAGGCTTTTGGGGCACAAACTCCAAAATGAGGCTATTGGCTCTAGAATCGGGGCTTGGATCTTGAAACCTTGTTGTGCCTCAAAACACTGATTTTGATGCTCTGAAACTGAGGCTTTCGAGGCACAAGCTTTGAAATGAGGTTCTAAGAGCATGATGTGTTCCAAAATCAGGGATTTCAAGGCACAAGCTCCGAAATGAGGTTCTAAGAGCACGATATTCATCAAAATCACTTTTTGACACTACAAGCTCTGGAATAGGGACTTGCGTCTTCAAAGCATGTTGTGCTTCCAAACACCAATTTTGATGCTTCAAAACCAAAGATTTTGAGTCATAAGCTCCAAAAGAAGGTTCTAAGAGCACAATGTGCGTCAAAATCAAATTTTGACGCTATCGGCTCCAGAATTAGGACTTGCATCTTGAATCCTTGTTTTGCCTCCAAAGATCGATTTTGATGCTCCAAAACTAGGGCTTTTGAGGCACACTTTCTAAAATAGGGTTCTAAGAGCACAAGCTGCATCAAAATTGAATTTTGATGCTACTGGCTCTAGATTCAGGGTTTGCATGTTGAAACCTTGTTGTGCCTCAAAACACTTATTTTGATGCTCTGAAATCAGGGCCTTCGAAGCACAAGCTTCAAAATGAGGTTCTAAGAGCACGATGTGCACCAAACTCAGATTTTGACGCTTTTGACTCTAGAATTGGGACTTGCATCTTGAAACCTTGTTGTGCCTCCAAACATTGATTTTCATGCTCCAAAACTGGTTCTTTCGAGGCACAAGCTCTGAAATGAGCTTCTAAGAATTTTGACGCTTTTGACTCTAGAATTGGGACTTGCATCTTGAAACCTTGTTGTGCCTCCAAACATTGATTTTCATGCTCCAAAACTGGTTCTTTCGAGGCATGAGCTCCGAAAGAGAATGATGTGTATCAAAATGGAATTTTGACGCTACAAGCTCCGGAATAGGGACTTGCTTCTTGAAACCTTATTGTGCCTCAAAACATTGATTTTGATGTACCAAAATCAGGGCTTTCAAGGCACAAGCTTTGAAATGAGGTTCTAAGAGCACGATGTACATCAAAATTGTATTTTGACGCTATCAACTCTCGAATTGGGACTTGTGTCTTGAAACCTTGTTATGCCTCCAAGCACGAATTTTTATGCTCCAAAAATGAGGCTTTTATGGGACGACCTCCGAAATGAGGTTCTAAGAACAATATGTTTGTCAAAATTGTGTTTTGACACTATCAGCTTGAGAATCGGGACTTGTGTCTTGAAACCTTGCTGTGCTTTTAAACATTGATTTTAATGTTTTGAAACTACAGCTTACAAACCACACGCTCTGAAATGAGGTTCTAAGAGCACAATGTGCATCAAAATCATGTTTTGACACTACAAGCTCTGGAATAGGGACTTGCGTCTTAAAAGCTTGTTCTGCGTCCAAATACCAATTTTGATGCTTCGAAACTGAAGATTTTGAGGCATAAGCTCCAAAACAAGGGATTTCAAGGGACAAGCTCCGAAATGAGGTTCTAAGAGCACGATGTACATCAAAATTGTGTTTTGGTGCTACCGACTCTGGAATTGTGACTCTTGAAACCTTGTTGTGCCTCCAAAGACTAATTTTTATGCTCGAAAAATGAGGCTTTTGAGGCACGACCTCCAAAATGAGGTTCTAAGAACACCATGTTTGTCAAAATCGCGTTTTGATGCTATCAGCTTGAGAATCGAAACTTGTGTCTAGAAACCCTGTTGTGCCTTTAAACATTGATTTTGATGTTTTGAAACAATAGCTTTCAAGCCACACGCTTCGAAATGAGGTTCTGAGAACAAGATGTGCATCAAAATCATGTTTTGACACTACAGGCTCCAGAATAGGGACTTGCATCTTGAATGCTTGTTGTGCCTCCAAACACCAATTTCGATGCTTCAAAACCAAAGATTTTGATGCATAAGCTCGTTCTCTGAGCACGATGTGCGTTAAAATCAAATTTTAACGCTACTGGCTCTAGAATCAAGACTTGCATCTTCAAACCTTGTTGTGCCTCCAAACATCGATTTTGATGCTCAAAAACTGGGGCTTTTGAGGCACTTTTTCTAAATCAGGATTCTAAGAGAACAATGTGCATCAAAATTGAATTTTGATGCTATTGGCTCTAGAATCGGGGCTTGGATCTTGAAACCTTGTTGTGCCTCAAAACACTGATTTTGATGCTCTGAAACTGAGGCTTTTCGAGGCACAAGCTTTGAAATGAGGTTCTAAGAGCATGATGTGTTCCAAAATCAGGGATTTCAAGGCACAAGCTCCGAAATGAGGTTCTAAGAGCACGATATTCATCAAAATTGCATTTTGATGATACCGACTCTGGAATTGCGACTCGTGTCTTGAACCCTCTTTATGCCTCCATAAACTATTTTTTCTCTAAAATGAGATTCTAAGAACACCATGTATTTAAAAATTATGTTTTGATGCCATCAGCTTGAGAATCGAGACTTGTGTCTTGAAACCTTGTTGTGCCTTATTTTGATGTTTTTAAACTGGAGCTTTCAAGCCATAGTATCTGAAACGAGGTTCTAAGAGCATGCACGATGTGCATCAAAAGCACATTTTGACACTATAGGCTCCGGAATAGGGACTTGCATCTGGAAAGCTTGTTGTGCCTCCAAACACAAATTTTGATGATTCGAAACTAAAGATTTTGAGGCATAATCTACAAAACAAGGTTCTATGAGCACGATGTGCATCAAAATCAAATTTTGACGCCACCACCTCCAGAATCAGGACTTGCATCTTGAAACGTTGTTGTGCCTCCAAACATTGATTTTCATGCTCCAAAATAGGGCTTTTGAGGCACATTTTCTAAAATAGGGTTCTAAGAGCACAATGTTCATCAAAATTGAATTTTGATGCTACTAGCTCTAGAATCAGGGCTTACATCTTGAAACCTTGTTGTGCCTCAAAACATTGATTTTGATGCTCCGAAATCGGGGCTTTCGAGACACAAGCTACGAAATGAGGTTCTAAGAGCACGATTAATGGCAAAATCAGATTTTGACGCTATTGACTCTAGAATAAGGACTTGCATCTTGAAAACTTGTTGTGTCTCCATATATTGATTTTGATGTTCCAAAACTCGATCTTTCGAGGAAAAAGCTCCGAAATGAGCTTCTAAGAGAATGATGTTCGTTAAAATTGAATTTTTATGCTACAGGCTTCGGAATAGGGACTTGCTTCTTGAAACCTTATTGTGCCTCAAAACATTGATTTTGATGTTCCAAAATCAGGGCTTTCAAGACACAAGCTCCGAAATGAGGTTCTTAGACCACGATGTACATGAAAATTATGTTTTGACATTTCCGACTATTGAATTGGGACTTGTGTCTTGAAACCTTGTTGTGCCTCCAAACACTAATTTTTATGCTCAAAAAATGAGGCTTTTTAAGCACAACCTCTAAAATGAGGTTCTAAGAACACCATGTTTGTCAAAACCGTGTTTTGATGCCATCAGCTGGAGAATTAGGACTTGCATCTTCAAACCATGTTGTGACTCCAAACATTGATTTTGATGCTTCAAAACTGGGTCTTTCGAGGCACAAGATCTGAAATGAGCTTCTAAGAAAATGATGTGCATCAAAATTGAATTTTGACACTACAGTTTCTAGAATAGGGACTTTCTTCTTGAAACCTTGTTGTGCCTTAAAACATTGATTTTAATGTTCCAAAATCAAGGCTTTCAAGGCACAAGCTGCGAAATGAGGTTATTAGAGCACGATGTACATCAAAATTGCGTTTTGATGCTTCCGACTCTGGAATTGGAATTGGGACTTGTGTCTTGAAACTTATTGTGCCTCCAAACACTAATTTTTATGCTCCAAAAACGCGGCTTTTGAAGCACAACCTCCAAAATGAGGATCTAAGAACACCATGTTTGTAAAAATTGTGTTTCGACGCTATCAGCTTGAGAATTGGGACTCATGTCTTGAAACCTTGTTGTGCCTTTAAACATTGCTTTTGATGTTTGAAAATTGGAGCTTTCAAGCCACACGTCGAAACGAAGTTCTAAGGGCACGATGTGCATCAAAATCATGTTTTGACGCTATAAGCTCTGGAATAGGGACTTGCATCTTGAAAGCTTGTTGTGCCTCCAGACACCAATTTTGATACTTCAAAACCAAAGATTTTGAGGTATAAGCTCCAAAACAAGGTTCTAAGAGCACGATGTGCATCAAAATCAAATTTTGATGCTAACGGCTCCAGAATTAGGACTTGCATCTTGAAACCTTGTTGTGCCTCGAAACAACAATTTTGATGCTCCAAAATTGGGGCTTTTGAGGCAAAATTTCTAAAATAGGGTTCTAAGAGCACAATATGCATCAAAGTTGAATTTTGATGCTACTCGCTCTAGAATTGGTGCTTGCATCTTGAAACCTTGTTGTGCCTCAAAACATTGATTTTGATGCTCCGAAATCAGGGCTTTCGAGGCACAAGCTTTGAAATGAGGTTCTTAGAGCACGATGTGCACCAAAATCAGATTTTCACACTATTGACTCTAGAATTGACACTTACATCTTCAAACGTTGTTGTGCCTCCACACATTGATTTTGATGTTCCAAAACTGGGTCTTTCGAGGCACAAGCTCTGAAATGAGCTTCTAAGAGAATAATGTGCGTCAAAATGGAAATTTGACGCTATAGGCTCTGGAATAGGGACTTTCTTCTTGAAACCTTGTTGTGCTTCAAAACATTGATTTTGATGTTCCAAAATCAGGGCTTTCAAGGCACAAGCTTCGAAATCAAGTTCTAAGAGCACGATGTACATCAAAATTGCGTTTTGATGCTACCGACTCTGGAATTGGGACTTATGTCTTGAAACCTTGTTGTGCCCCAAAACACTAATTTTTATTCTCCAAAAATGAGGCTTTTGAGGTAGAATCTCTGAAATGAGGTTTTGAGAACACCATGTTTTTCAAAATCATGTTTCGACGCTATCAGCTTGAGAATCGAGACTTGTGTCTTTAAACCTTACTGTGCCTTTAAACATTGATTTTGATGTTTTGAAACTAGAGCTTCCAAGCCACACGCTCCGAAACGAGGTTCTAATAGCACAATATGCATCAAAACCACGTTTTGACATTAAAGGTTTCGTAATAGGGACTATCTTGAAAGCTTGTTGTGCCTCCAAACACCAATTTTGATGATTCGAAACTAAAGGTTTTGAGGTATAATTTCCAACACAAGATTCTAAGAGCTTGGTGTGCGTCAAAATCAAATTTTGGCGCTACCAGCTCCAAAATCAGGACTTGCATCTTGAAACCTTGTTGTGCCTCCAAACATCGATTTTCATGCTGCAAAACTAGGGCTTTTGAGGCACAATTTCTAAAACAGGGTTCTAAAAGCACAATGTGCATCAAAATTGAATTTTGATGCTACTGGCCCTAGAATCGAGGCTTGCATCTTGAAAACCTTGTTGTGCCTCAAAACATTGATTTTGATGCTCCAAAATAGGGGCTTTTGAGGCACAAGCTTTGAAATGAGGTTCTAAGAGCACGATGTGCACCAAAATCAGATTTTCACGCTATTGACTCTAGAATTGACACTTACATCTTCAAACGTTGTTGTGCCTCCACACATTGATTTTGATGTTCCAAAACTGGGTCTTTCGAGGGACAAGCTCTGAAATGAGCTTCTAAGAGAATGATGTGCGTCAAAATGGAATTTTGACACTACAGGCTCTGGAATAGGGACTTTCTTCTTGAAACCTTGTTGTGCTTCAAAACAATGATTTTGATGTTCCAAAATCAGGGCTTTCAAGGCACAAGCTTCGAAATCAAGTTCTAAGAGCACGATGTACATCAAAATTGCGTTTTGACGCTACCGACTCTGGAATTGGGACTTATGTCTTCAAACCTTGTTGTGCCTCAAAACACTAATTTTTATGCTTCAAAAATGAGGCTTTTGAGGCAGAACCTCTGAAATGAGGTTCTGAGAACACCATGTTTTTGAAAATCATGTTTCAACGCTATCAGCTTGAGAATCGGGACTTGTGTCTTGAAACCTTATTGTGCTTTTAAATAATTATTTTGATGTTTTGAAACTAGAGCTTCCAAGCCACACGCTCCGAAACGAGGTTCTAAGAGCACGATATGCATCAAAACCACATTTTGACATTACAGGTTCCGTAATAGGGACTTGCATCTTGAAAGCTTGTTCTGCCTCCAAACACCAATTTTGATGATTTGAAACTGAAGATTTTGAGGTATAATTTCCAAAACAAGGTTCTAAGAGCACGGTGTGCGTCAAAATCAAATTTTGGCGCTACCGGCTCCAGAATCAGGACTTGCATCTAGAAACCTTGTTGTGCCTCCAAACATCAATTTTTATGCTCCAAAACTAGGGCTTTTGAGGCACAATTTCTAAAACAGGGTTCTAAGAGCACAATGTGCATCAAAATTGAATTTTGATGCTACTGGCTCTAGAATCGAGGCTTGCATCTTGAAACCTTGTTGTGCCTCAAAACATTGATTTTGATGCTCCGAAATCGGGGCTTTCGAGGCACAAGCTTTGAAATGAGGTTCTTAGAGCACGATGTGCACCAAAATCAGATTTTCACACTATTGACTCTAGAATTGACACTTACATCTTCAAACGTTGTTGTGCCTCCACACATTGATTTTGATGTTCCAAAACTGGGTCTTTCGAGGCACAAGCTCTGAAATGAGCTTCTAAGAGAATGATGTGCGTCAAATTGAAATTTTGACACTACAGGCTCTGGAATAGGGACTTTCTTCTTGAAACCTTGTTGTGCTTCAAAACATTTATTTTGATGTTCCAAAATCAGGGCTTTCAAGGCAGAAGCTCCGAAATCAAGTTCTAAGAGCACGATGTACATCAAAATTGCGTTTTGACGCTACCGACTCTGGAATTGGGACTTGTGTCTTGAAACCTTGTTGTGCCCCAAAACACTAATTTTTATGCTCCAAAAATGAGGCTTTTGAGGTAGAATCTCTGAAATGAGGTTATGAGAACACCATGTTTTTCAAAATCATGTTTCGACGCTATCAGCTTGAGAATCGAGACTTGTGTCTTTAAACCTTACTGTGCCTTTAAACATTGATTTTGATGTTTTGAAACTAGAGCTTCCAAGCCACACGCTCCGAAATGAGGTTCTAAGAGCACAATATGCATCAAAACCATGGTTTGACATTAAAGGTTCCGTAATAGGGACTGTCTTGAAAGCTTGTTGTGCCTCCAAACACCAATTTTGATGATTCGAAACTAAAGGTTTTGAGGTATAATTTCCAAAACAAGGTTCTAAGAGCTTGGTGTGCGTCAAAATCAAATTTTGGCGCTACCGGCTCCAGAATCAGGACTTGCATCTTGAAACCTTGTTGTGCCTCCAAACATCGATTTTCATGCTGCAAAACTGGGGCTTTTGAGGCACAATTTCTAAAACAAGGTTCTAAAAGCACAATGTGCATCAAAATTGAATTTTGATTCTACTGGCCCTAGAATCGAGGCTTGCATCTTGAAACCTTGTTGTGCTTCAAAACATTGATTTTGATGCTCTGAAATCGGGGCTTTCGACACACAAGCTTTGAAATGAGGTTCTAAGAGCACGATGTGCACCAAAATCAGATTTTCACGCTATTGACTCTAGAATTGACACTTACATCTTCAAACATTGTTGCACCTCCACACATTGATTTTGATGTTTCAAAACTGGGTCTTTCGAGGCACAAGCTCTGAAATGAGCTTCTAAAAGAATGATGTGCGTCAAAATGGAATTTTGACGCTACAGGCTCTGGAATAGGGACTTTCTTCTTGAAACCTTGTTGTGCTTCAAAACATTGATTTTGATGTTCCAAAATTAGGGCTTTCAAGGCACAAGCTCCGAAATCAAGTTCTAAGAGCACGATGTACATCAAAATTGCATTTTGACGCTACCGACTCTGGAATTGGGACTTGAAACCTTGTTGTGCCTCAAAACAATAATTTTTATGCTCCAAAAATGAGGCTTTTGAGGTGGAACCTCTGAAATGAGGTTCTGAGAACACCATGTTTTTCAAAATTGTGTTTCGACGCTATCAGCTTGAGAATCCGGATTTGTGTCTTGAAACCTTATTGTGCCTTTAAACATTGATTTTGATGTTTTGAAACTAAAGCTTCCAAGCCACACACTCCGAAACGAGGTTCTAAGAGCACGACATACATCAGAATTGCGTTACGATGCTACCGACACTGGAATTGGGACTCATGTCTTGAAACCTTATTGTGCCTCCAAACACTAATTTTTATTCACCAAAAATGAGGCTTTTGGGTCAGGACCTCCGAAATGAGGTTCTAAGAACACCATGTTTGTCAAAATCATGTTTTGACGCTGTCAACTTGAGAATCGGGACTTGTGTCTTGAAACCTTGTTGTGGCTTTAAACATTGATTTTGATGTTTTGAAACTGGAGCTGACGAGGCACACGCTCTGAAACGAGGTTCTAAGAGCACGATGTGCATCAAAATCACGTTTTGACACTACAGGCTCCTGAATAGGGACTCGCATCTTTAAAGCTTGTTGTGCCTCCAAACACCAGTTTTGATGTTTTGACACTGGAGCTTTTGAGCCACACTCTCCGAAATGAGGTTCTAAGAGAACGATGTGCATCAAAATCATGTTTTCGCACTATAGGCTCTGGAATAGGGACTTGCGTCTTGATAGCTTATTGTGCCTCCACACACCAATTTCGATGCTTCGAAACCAAAGATTTTGAGGCATAAGCTCCAAAACAAGGTTCCAAGAGCACGCTCTGCATCAAAATCAAATTTTGACACTACAGGCTCCAAAATCAGTACTTGCATCTTGAAACCTTCTTGTGTCTCAAAAGATTGATTTTGATGCTTTGAAACCGGGGCTTTCAAGGCACAAGCTTCCAAATGATGTTCTAAGAGCATGATGGGCAGTAAAATCAGATTTTGACGCTATTGACTCTACAATAGGGACATGCATTTTGAAACCTTGTTGTGCCTTCAAACATTGATTTTGATCCTCCAAAACTAGGTCTTTCGAGGCACAAGCTCCGAAATGAACTTCTAAGAGAATGATGCGAGTCAAAATGGAATTTTGATGCTACAGGCTCCGGAATAGGGGTTCGTGTTTCGACGCTATCAGCTTGAGAATCTGGACATGTGTCTTGAAACCCTATTGTACCTTTAAACATTGATTTTGATGTTTTGAAACTGGAGCTTTCAAGCCACATGCTCGGAAATGAGGTTCTAAGAGCATGACTTGCATCAAAATCACGTTTTGACACTACAGGCTTCGGAATAGGGACTCGCGTCTTGAAAGATTGTTGTGCCTCCAAACACCAATTTTGATGTTTCGAAACCGAAGATTTTGAGGCATAAGCTCCAAAACAAGGTTCTAAGAGCACGATGTGTGTCAAAATCAAATTTCAATGCTATAGGCTCCAGAATCAGGATTTGCATCTTGAAACCTTGTTATGCCTCCAAACATCGGTTTTAAAGCTCCAAAACCGGTTTTGATGCTCCAAAACTAGGGCTTTTGAGACACAATTTCTAAAACAGGGTTCTAAGAGCACAATGTGTATCAAAATTGAATTTTGATGCTACTGGCTGTAGAATCGGGGCTTGCATCTTGAAACCGTGTGTTGCCTCAAAACACTGATTTTAACGCCAAAATCAGATTTTAACATTATTGACTCTAAGAGCACGATGTGCGCCAAAATCAGAATTCAACGCTATTGACTCTAGAATCGGGACTTGCTTCTTGAAACCTTGTTGTGCCTCCAAACACTGATTTTGATGTTCCAAAATTAGGGCTTTCAAGGCACAAGCTCTGAAATGAGGTTCTAAGAGCACGATGTACATCAAAATTGCATTTTGATGCTACCAACTATGGAATTAGGACTTGTGTCTTCAAACATTGTTGTGCCTCCAAACACTAATTTTTATGCTCCAAAAATGAGGCTTTTGAGACACAACCTTCGAAAAATGAGGTTTTAAGAATAGCATGTTTTTAAAAATCGTGGTTTGATGCTATCAGCTTGAGGAATGGGACTTGTGACTTGAAACCTTGTTTTGCCTTTAAACATTGATTTTGATGTTTTGAAACTAGAGCTTTCGAGCCATACACTCTAAAACGTGGTTCTAAGAGTACAATGTGCATCAAAATCATGTTTTGACACTACAGTCTCTGGAATAGGGACTTGCATCTTGAAAGCTTGTTGTGCCTCCACACACCAATTTTGATGCTTCGAAATCAAAGATTATGAGGCATAAGCTCCACAACAAGGTTCCAAGAGCATGATGTGCGTCAAAATCCAATTTTGACGCTATTGGCTCCAAAGTCAGGACTTGTATCTTGAAACCTTGTTGTGCCTCCAAACATCGATTTTGATGCTCCAAAACTTGGGCTTTTGAGGCACAATTTCTAAAATAGGGTTTGAAGAGCACAATGTGCATCAAAATTGAATTTTGATGCTATGGCTCTAGAATTGGGGCTTGCATCTTGAAACCTTGTTGTGCCTCAAAACACTGATTTTGATGCTCTAAAAAAGGGGATTTTGAGGCACATGCTTCGAAATGAGGTTCTAAGAGCAAGATGTGCACCAAAATCAAAATTTGACGCTATTGACTCTAGAATAGGGACTTGCATCTTGAAACCTTGATATTGATGCTCCAAAACTAGCTCTTTTGAGGCATAAGCTCTGAAATGAGCTTCTAAGAGAATGATGTGCATCAAAATTGAATTTTGACGCTACCGGCTCCAAAATCAATACTTGGATCTTGAAACCTTGTTGTGCCTCCAAACATCGATTTTGATGCTCCAAAACTTGTGCTTTTGAGGCAGAATTTCTAAAACAGTGTTCGAAGAGCACAATGTGCTTCAAAATTGAATTTTGATGCTATTGCCTCTAGAAAAGGGTCTTGCATCTTGAAACCTTGTTCTGCCTCAAAGGACTGATTTTGCTTTGAAACCAGGTCTTTCGAGGCACAAGCTCTGGAATGAACTTCTAAGAGAATGATGCACAGGCTCCGGAATAGGGACTTGCTTCTTGAAAACCTCTTGTGCCTCAAAACATTGATTTTGATGTTCCAAAATCAAGGCTTTCAAGGCACAAACTCCAAAATGAGGTTCTCAGAACACCATGTTTGTCAAAATCGTGTTTTGACGCTATCAGCTTGAGAATCTAGACATGTGTCTTGAAACCTTATTGTACCTTTAAAGATTTATTTTGATGTTTTGGAACTGGAGCTTTCGAGCCACAGGCTCCGGAATAGGGACTTGCATCTTGAAAGATTGTTGTGCCTCCAAACACAAATTTTGATGCTTTGAAACTAAAGATTTTGAGGCATAAGCTCCAAAACAAGGTTCTAAGAGCACGATGTGTGTGAAAATCAAATTTGGATGCTAGCGGCTCCAGAATCAGGAGTTGCATCTTGAACCTTGTTATGCCTCCAAACATCGGTTTTGAAGTTCCAAAACTAGGGCTTTTGAGAAACAATTTCTAAAACAGGGTTGTAAGAGCACAATGTGCATCAAAATTGAATTTTGATGCTACTGGCTATAGAATTGGGGCTTGCATCTTGAACCCTTATTGTGCCTCCAAACATCGATTTTGATGCTCCAAAACTGGGGCTTTTGAGGCACAATTACTAAAATAGGGTTCTAAGAGCACAATATGCATCAAAATTGGATTTTGATGCTACTGACACTAGAATCAGGGATTGCATCTTGAAACTCTATTGTGCCTCAAAATATTTATTTTAATGCTCCAAAACTGGGGCTTTCGAGGCACAAGCTTCGAAATGAGGTTCTAAGAGCACGATGTGCGCCAAAATCATATGTTGACTCTATTGAGTCTAGAAACCGGACTATCTTGTTGTTTCTCCAAACATTGATTTTGATGCTCCAAAACTGGGTCTTTTGAGGCACAAGCTCCAGAATGAGCTTCTTAAAGAATGATGTGCATCAAAATGGAATTTTAACGCTACAAGCTTCAGAAATAGGGACTTGCTTCCTGAAACCTTGTTGTGCCTTAAAACATTGATTTTGATGTTCCCAAATGAGGGCTTTCAAGGCACAAACTTCGAAATGAGGTTGTAAGAGCATGATGTACATCAAAATTACGTTTTGACGCTACCGACTCTGAAATTTGGACTTGTGTCTTGAAACCTTGTTGTGCCTCCAAATACTAATTTTTATACTCCAAAAATGAGGCTTTTATGAAACGACCTCCGAAATGAGGTTCTAAGAACGCCGTGTTTGTGAAAATCGTGTTTTGACGCCATCATCTTGAGAATCAGGACTTGTGTCTTGAAACCTTGTTGTGCCTTTAAACATTGATTTTGATGTTTTGAAACTGGAGCTTTTGAGCCACATGCTATGAAATGAGGTTATAAGAGCATGATGTGCATCAAAATCACGTTCTGAAACTACAGGCTCCGAGATAATGAATTGTGTCTTGAAAGCTTGTTGTGCCTCCAAACACCAATTTCAATGCTTCAAAACCAAAGATTTTGAACCATAAGCTCCAAACCAAGGTTCTAAGAGCACGTGTGCATCAAAAACAAATTTTGATGCTACCGGCTCCAAAATCAGGACTTCCATCTTGAAACCTTGTTGTGCCTCCAAACATCAATTTTGATGCTCCAAAAATAGGGCGTTTGAGGCAAAATTTCTAAAACGGGGTTCTAAGAGCACAATGTGCATCAAAATTGAATTTTGATGCTACTGGCTCTAGAAAAACCTTGTTGTGCCTCAAATCACTGATTTTGATGTTTTGAAACCGGGAGTTTCTGGGCAGAAACTTCGAAATGAGGTTCTAAGAGCAAGATGTGTGCCAAAATCAGATTTTGACGCTATTGACTCTAGAATTGGGACTTGCATCTTGAAACCTTATTGTGCCTCCAAACATTGATTTTGATGTTCCAAAACTGGTTCATTTGAGGCACAAGCTCCAAAATGAGCTTCTTAGAGAATGATGTGCTTCAAAATGGAATTTTGACGCTACGGGCTCCAGAATATGAACCAGCTTCTTGAAACCTTGTTGTGCCTCAAAACACTGATTTTGATGCTCTGAAACTGAGGCTTTCGAGGCACAAGCTTTAAAATGAGGTCCTTCAAACCTTGTTGTGCCTCCAAACATTGACTTTGATACTCCAAAACTGGGTCTTTCGAGGCAGAAGCTCCAAAATGAGCTTCTAAGAGAATGATGTGCATCAAAATGGAATTTTGATGCTACAGGCTCTGGAATAGGGACTTTCTTCTAGAAACCTTTTTGTGCCTCAAAACATTGATTTTGATGTTCCAAAATCAGGGCTTTAAAGGAACAAGCTCCGAAATGAGGTTCTAAGAGCCCGATGTACATCAAAATTGGGATTTGTGTCTCGAAACCATGGTGTGCCTCCAAACACTAATTTTTATACTCCAAAAACAAGGCTTTTGAGGCACAACCTCCGAAATGAGGTTCTAAGAATACCATGTTTGTCAAAATCATGTTTTGACGCTATCATCTTGAGAATCGGGACTTGTGTCTTGAAACCTTTTTGTGGCTTTAAATATTGATTTTGATGTTTTGAAACTGGAGCTTTCCAGCCACACGGTCCGAAACGAGGTTATAAGAGCATGATGGGCATCAAAATCATGTTTTGAAACTATAGGCTCCAGAATAAGGACTTGCGTCTTGAAAGCTTGTTGTGCCTCCAAACACCAATTTCGATGCTTTGAAAGTGAAGATTTTGAGGCATAAGCTCCAAAACAAGGTTCTAAGAGCGCAATGTGCATCAAAATCAAATTTTGACGCCACTCGCTCTTGAATGGGGGCTTGCATCTTGAAACCTTGTTGTGCCTCAAAATACTGATTTTGATGCTCCGAAATCAATGCTTTTGAGGCACAAGCTTCAAAATAAGGTTCTAAGAGCACGATGTGTGCCAAAATCAAATTTTGACGCTATTGACTCTAGAATCGTGACTTGCATCTTCAAACTTGTTTGTGCCTCTAAACATTGATTTTGATGCTCCAAAACTGGGTCTTTTGAGGCACAAGCTCCGAAATGAGCTTGTAAGAGAATGATGTGCCTCAAAATTCTACAGTCTCAGGAATAGGGACTTGCTTCTTGAAACCTTGTTGTACCTCAAAACATTCATTTGGATGTTCCAAAATTAGGGCTTTCAAGCCACAAGCTCCGGAATGAGGTTCTAAGAGCACGATGTACATTAAAATTGCGTTTTGAAGCTACCGACTCTGGAATTGGGACTTGTGTCTTGAAACCTTGTTGTGCCTCCAAAAATGAATTTTTATGCTCCAAAAAGGAGGCTTTTGAGGCACAACCTCTGAAATGAGGTTCTAAGAACACCATGTTTGTCAAAATCGCATTTTGACGATATCAACTTGAGAATCGGGACTTGTGTCTTGAAACCTTGTTGTGCCTTTAAACAATGATTTTGATTATTTGAAACTGGAGCTTTCAAGCCACATGCTCCGAAACGAGGTTCTAAGAGCACGATGTGCATCAAAATCATGTTTTGACACTACAGGCTCCGGAATAGGGAGTTGCATCTTGAAAGCTTGGTTTGCCTCCAAACACCAATTTTGATGCTTGAAAACCAAAGATTTTGAGGCATAAGTTCCAAAAAAAGATTCTAAGAGCAAAATCAAATTTTGACGCTACTGGCAACAGAATCAGTTCTTGCATCTTGAAACCTTGTAGTGCCTCCAAATATCGATTTTGATGCTCCAAAACTGGGGCTTTAAGGGCACAATTTTCAAAAGAGGTTCTAAGAGCATTGGTTCCAAAATCAGGGCTTTCAAGGCACAAGCTCCGAAATGAGGTTCTAAGAGCACAATGTGCATCAAAATCATATTTTGACACTACAGTTTCCGGAATAGGGACTTGCATCTTGAAAGCTTGTTGTGCCTCCACACACCAATTTTGATGCTTCGAAACTGAAGATTTTGGGGCATAAGCTCCAAAACAAGGTTGCAAGAGCATGATGTGTGTAAAATCCAATTTTGACGTTACCGGCTTCACAATCGTGACTTGCATCTTGAAACCTTGTTGTGCCTCCAAAGATCGATCTTGATGCTCCAAAACTGGGGTTTTGAGGCACAATTTCTAAAACAGGGTTCTAAGAGCACAATGTGCATCAAAATTGAATTTTGGATCTACTGGCTCTAGAATCGGAGCTTACATCTTGAAACCTTGTTGTGCCTCAAAGCACTGGTTTTGATGCTCTGAAACCGGGGCTTTCGAGGCACAAGCTTCGTAATGAAGTTCTAAGAGCACCTTGTGCACCAAAATCAGATATTGACGCTATTGACTCTAGAATCGGGACTTACATCTTGAAACCTTGTTGTGCCTCCAAACATTGATTCTGATGCTCTAAAACTGGGTCTTTGGAGGCACAAGCTCCGAAATGAGCTTCTAAGAGAATGATGTGCGTCAAAATAGAATTTTAACACTACAGGCTTCGGAATAGGGACTTGCTTCATGAAACCTTGTTGTGCTTCAAAACATTGATTTTGACGTTCCAAAATCAGGGCTTTCAAGGCACAAGTTTCGAAATGAGGTTCTAAGAGCATGTCGCACATCAAAATTGTGTTTTGATGCTACCGACTCTAGAATAAACACTTGTGTGTTGAAACCTTGTTGTGCCTCCAAACACTAATTTTTATGCTCCAAAAATGAGGCTTTTGAGGCACGACCTCCGAAATGAAACAGGGTCCGAAATAGGGACTTGCTTTATGAAACCTTGTTGTGCCACCAAACACTGATTTTGATGTTCCTAAATCAGGGCTTTCAAGGCAAAAGCTCCGAAATAAGGTTCTAAGAGCATGATGTACATCAAAATGGCGTTTTGATGCTACCGACTCTGGAATTGGGACTTGTGTCTTAAAACCTTGTTGTGCCTCCAAACACTAATTTTTATGCTCCAAAAACAAGGCTTCTGAGGCACAACCTCTGAAATGAGATTCTAAGAACACCATATTTGTCAAAATCGTGTTTTGACGCTATCATCTTGAGAATCGAGACTTGTGTCTTGAAACCTTGTTGTTCCTTTAAACATTGATTTTTATGTTTTGAAACTGGAGCTTTCAAGCCACACACTCTGAAATGAGGTTCTAAGAGCACGATGTGCATAAAAATCACGTTTTGACAATACAGGCTCCAGAATAGGGACTTGTGTCTTCACATCTTGTTCTGCATCCACAAACCAATTTCGATGCTTTGAAAAAAAAGATTTTGAGCCATAAGCTCCAAAACAAGGTTCCTAGAACACGATCTGCTTTCGAGTCCACACGCTCTGAAATGAGGTTCTAAGAGCACGATGTGCATTAAAATCATGTTTTGACACTACAGGCTCCGGAATAGGGACTTGCATATTGAAAGCATGTGGTGCCTCCAAACACCAATTTCGATGCTCCAATACAAAGTTCTAAGAGCACAATGTGCATCACAATCAAATTTTGAAGCTATCAGCTCCAGAATTAGGATTTGCATCTTGAATCCTTGTTTTGCCTCCAAACATCAGTTTTGATGCTCCAAAATTGGCGCTTTTGAGGCACAATTTCTAAAACAGGGTTCTAAGAGCACAATGTGCATCAAAATTGAATTTTGATGCTACTGGCTCTAGTTCGGGGCTTGCATGTTGAAACCTTGTTGTGCCTCAAAACATAGATTTTGATGCTCTGAAATTAGGGCTTTCGAAGCACAAGCTTCAACATGAGGTTCTAAGAGGACGATGTGCACCAAAATCAGATTTTGACGCT
Organism: Cryptomeria japonica; assembly: GCF_030272615.1. NCBI lineage: Eukaryota > Viridiplantae > Streptophyta > Pinopsida > Cupressales > Cupressaceae > Cryptomeria > Cryptomeria japonica. Next base: position 381,779,992 of record NC_081415.1, on the reverse strand, counting down.
TTTGACTCTAGAATCGGGACTTGCATCTTGAAACCTTGTTGTGCCTCCAAACATTGATTTTGATGCTCCAAAACTGGGTCTTTCGAGGCACAAGCTCCGAAATGAGCTTCTAAGAGAATGATGTGCATCAAAATGGAATTTTGATACTACAGGCTCCGGAATAGGGACTTGCTTCTTGAAACCTTGTTGTGCCTCAAAACAGTGATTTTGATGTTCCAAAATTAGGGCTTTCAAGGCACAAGCTCTGAAATCAGGTTCTAAGAGCACAATGTACATCAAAATTGCGTTTTGACGCTACCGACTCTGGAATTGGGACTTGTATCTTGAAACATTGTTGTGCCTCCAAACACTAATTTTTATGCTGCAAAAATGAGGCTTTTGAGGTAAAACCTCCGAAATGAGGTTCTGAGAACACCATGTTTTTCAAAATTGTGTTTCGACGCTATCAGCTTGAGAATCGGGACTTGTGTCTTGAAACCTTATTGTGCCTTTAAAAATTGATTTTGATGTTTTGAAACTGGATCTTCCAAGCCACACTCTCTGAAACAAGGTTCTAAGAGCATGATGTGCATCAAAACCCGTTTTGACATTACAGGTTTCGTAATAGGGACTTGCGTCTTGAAAGTTTCTTGTGCCTCCAGACACCAATTTTGATGCTTCGAAACCGAATATTTTTAGGCATAAGCTCCAAAACAAGGATCTAAGAGCGTGTGCGTCAAACTCAAATTTTAATGCTACCGCCTCCATAATCAGGACTTGCATCTTGAAACGTTGTTGTTCCTCCAAACATCGATTTTGATGGTCCAAAACTGGGGCTTTTGAGGCACAATTTCTATAACAGGGTTCTAAGAGCACAATGTGCATCGAAATTAAATATTGATGCTACTAGCTCTAGATTTGGGGTTTGCATGTTGAAACCTTATTGTGCCTCAAAACACTGATTTTGATGCTCCAAAATCAGGGCTTTTGGAGCACAAGCTTCAACATGACGTTCTAAGAGCACAACGTGCACCAAAATCAGATTTTGACGCTTTTGACTCTAGAATCGGGACTTGCATCTTGAAACATTGTTGTGCCTCCAAACATTGATTTTGATGCTCTAAAACTAGGTCTTTCGAGGCACAAGCTCCGAAATGAGCTTCTAAGAGAATGATGTGCATCAAAATAGAATATTTACGCTACAGGCTCCGGAATAGGGACTTGCTTCTTGAAACCTTGTTGTGCCTCAAAATATTGATTTTGATGTACCAAAATCAGGGCTTTCAAGGCACAAGCTCCGAAATGAGGTTCTAAGAGCACGATGTACATCAAAATTGTATTTTGACGCTACCAACTCTCAAATTGGAACTTGTGTCTTGAAACCTTGTTCTACCTCCAAGCACTAATTTTTATGCTCCAAAAATGAGGCTTTTGAGGGATGACCTCCGAAATGAGATTCTAAGAACACCATGTTTGTCAAAATCATGTTTTGATGCTATCAGCTTGAGTATCGGGACTTGTGTCTTGAAACATTGTTGTGCTTTTAAACATTGATTTTGATGCATGTCCGGAATAACGACTTGCATCTTGAAAGCTTGTTGTGCATCCAAATAACAATTTCGATGCTTCGAAACTGAAGATTTTGAGGCATAAGCTCCAAAACAAGGTTCAAAGAGCACGATGTACGTCAAAATCAATTTTTGATGATACCGGCTCCAGAATTAGGACTTGCATCTTGAAACCTTGTTGTGCCTCCAAACATCGATTTTAATGATCCAAAACTGGGGCTTTTGAGGCACAATTTCTAAAACAGGGATCTCAGAGCACAATGTGCATCAAAATTGAATTTTGATGGTACTGGCTCTAGAATCGGGGCTTGCATCTTGAAACCTTGGTGTGCCTCAAAACACTAATTTTGATGCTCTGAAATCGAGAATTTTGAGGCACAAGCTTCGAAATGAGGTTCTAAGAGCACGATGTGCACCAAATTCAAATTTTGACGCTATTGACTCTAGAATCGGGACTTGCATCTTGAAACCTTGTTGTGCCTCCAAACATTGATTTTGATGAGCCAAAGATGGGTCTTTCAAGCCAGAAGCTCCGAGCTTCTAATAAAATGATGTGTGTCCAAATGGAATTTCAATGCTACAGGCTCTGGAATAGGGACTTGCTTCTTGAAACCTTGTTGTGCCTCAAAACATTGATTTTATTGTTCCAAAACAAGGGCTTTCAAGGGACAAGCTCAGAAATGAGGTTCTAAGAGCACGATGTACATCAAAGTTGCGTTTTGATGCTACCGACTCTGGAATTGTGACTTGTGTCTTGAAACCTTGTTGTGCCTCCAAAGACTAATTTTTATGCTCCAAAACCGAGGCTTTTCAGGCACGACCTCCAAAATGAGGTTCTAAGAACACCATGTTTGTCAAAATCGTGTTTTGACGCTATCAGCTTGAGAATCAGAACTTGTGTCTTGAAACCTTGTTGTGCCTTTAAACATTGATTTTGATGTTTTGAAACCGCAGCTTTCAAGCCACGCGCTTCGAAACGAGGTTCTAAGAGCACGATGTGCATCAAAATCACATTTTGACACTACAGGCTCCGGAATAGGGACTTGCATTTTCAAAGCCTGTTGTGCCTCCAAACACCAATTTCGATGCTTCGAAACCAAAGATTTTGATGCATAAGCTCCAAAACAAGCTTCTCTGAGCATGATGTGCGTCAAAATCAAATTTTAATGCTATCGGCTCTAGAATCAGGACTTGCATCTTGAAACCTTGTTGTGCCTCCAAACATCGATTTTGATGCTCCAAAACTGGGGGTTTTGAGGCAAAATTTCTAAACCAGGGTTCTAAGAGAACAATGTGCATCAAAATTGAATTTTGATGGTATTGGCTCTAGAATCGGGGATTGGATCTTAAAACCTTATTGTGCCTCAAAACACTGATTTTGATGCTCCGAAACCGGGGCTTTCGAAGCGCAAGCTTCGAAATGAGGTTCTAGGAGCATGATGTGCGCTAAAATAAAATTTTAACGCTATTGACTCTAGAATCGGGACTTGCATCTTGAAACCTTGTTGTGCCTCTAAACATTGATTTTAATGCTCCAAAATTGGGTCTTTCGAGGCACAAGCTCCGAAATGAGCTTTTAAGAGAATGATGTGCGTCAAAATAGAATTTTGTAGCTACAAGCTCCAGAATAGGGACTTGCTTCTTGAAACCTTGTCGTGCCTCAAAACATTGATTTTCATGTTCCAAAATTAGGGATTTCAAGGCTCAAGCTCCGAAATGAGGTTCTAAGAGCACGATGTTCATCAACATTGTGTTTTGATGGTACCGACTCTGGAATGGGACTCGTGTCTTGAAACCTCTTTATGCCTCCATACAATAAGTTTTATGCTCTGAAATGAGATTCTAAGAACACCATGTTTTTCAAAATTATGTTTTGACGCCATCAGCTTGAAAATCGAGACTTGTGTCTTGAAACCTTGTTGTGCCTTTAAACATTGATTTTGATGTTTTTAAACTTGAGCTTTCGAGCCACACGCTCCGAAACAAGGTTCTAAGAGCATGCACGATGTGCATCAAAATCACATTTTAACACTACAGGCTTCGGAATAGGGACTTGCGGCTAGAAAGCTTGTTGTGCCTCCAAACACCAATTTCGATGCTTCGAAACTGAAGATTTTGAGGCATAATCTCCAAAACAAGGTTCTATGAGCACGATGTGTGTCAAAATCAAATTTTGACGCTACTGCCTCCAAAATCAGGACTTGCATCTTGAAACGTTGTTGTGCCTCCAAACATCAATTTTGATGCTCCAAAACTGGGGCTTTTGAGGCACAATTTGTAAAATAGGGTTCTAAGAGCACAATGTTCATCAAAATTGAATTTTGATGCTACTGGCTCTAGAATCGGGGCTTACATTTTGAAACCTTGTTGTGCCTCAAAAAGCTGATTTTGATGCTCCAAAATCGGGCATTTCAAGGCACAAGCTACGAAATGAGGTTCTAAGAGCACGATGTACGACAAAATCAGATTTTGATGCTATTGACTCTAGAATCAGGACTTGAATCTTGAAACCTTGTTGTGCCTCCAAATATTTATTTTGATGCTCCAAAACTTGATCTTTTGAGGAAAAAGCTCCGAAAAAGCTCCAAATGATGTGCGTTAAAATTGAATTTTTATGCTATAGGCTCCGGAATAGGGACTTGCTTCTTGAAACCTTATTGTGCCTCAAAACATTGATTTTGATGTTCCAAAATCAGGTTCTAAGAGCTCCAAAATGAGGTTCTAAGAGCATGATGTACATGAAAATTGCGTTTTGACATTTTCGACTCTTGAATTGGGACTTGTGTCTTGAAACCTTGTTGTGCCTCCAAACACCATGTTTGTAAAAATTGTCTTTCGACGCTATCAGCTTGAGAATCGGGACTTGTGTCTTGAAACCTTGTTGGGCTTTAAACATTGCTTTTGATGTTTGGAAACTAGAGCTTTCGAGCCACACGCTCCAAAACGAGGTTCTAAGAGCACGATGTGCATCAAAATCATGTTTTGACACTAAAGGCTCCAAAATAGGGAGTGGAATCTTGAAAGCTTGTTGTGCCTCCAGACACCAATTTTGATACTTCAAAACCGAAGATTTTGAGGCATAAGCTCCAAAAAAAGGTTCTAAGAGCACGACGTGCATCAAAATCAAATTTCGACGCTACTGGCTCCAGAATTAGGACTTGCATCTTGAAACAATGTTGTGCCTCCAAACATCAATTTTGATGCTCCAAAATTGGGGCTTTTGAGGCACAATTTCTAAAACAGGGTTCTAAGAGCACAATTTGCATCAAAGTTGAATTTTGATGCTACTCGCTCTAGAATCGGTGCTTGCATCTTGAAACCTTGTTTTGCCTCAAAACATTTATTTTGATTCTCCGAAATCGGGGCTTTCAAGGCACAAGCTTTGAAATGAGGTTCTAAGAGCACGATGTGCACCAAAATCAGATTTTCACGCTATTGACTCTAGAATTGACACTTACATCTTCAAACATTGTTGTGCCTCGACACATTGATTTTGATGCTCCAAAACTAGGTCTTTCAAGGCACAAGCTCTGAAATGAGCTTCTAAGAGAATGATGTGTGTGAAAATGGAATTTTGACGCTACAGGCTCCGGAATAGGGACTTGCTTCTTGAAACCTTGTTGTGCCTCAAAACATTGATTTTGATGTTCCAAAATCAGGGCTTTCAAGGCACAAACTCTGAAATTAGGTTCTAAGAGCACGATGTACATCAAAATTGCGTTTTGACACTACCGACTTTGGAAATGGGACTTGTGTCTTGAAACCTTGTGCCTCAAAACACTAATTTTTATGCTCCAAAAATGAGGCTTTTGAGGCAGAACCTCCGAAATGAGGTTCTGAGAACACCATATTTTTCAAAATTGTGTTTCGACGCTATCAGCTTGAGAATCGGGACTTGTGTCTTGAAACATTATTGTGCCTTTAAACATTGATTTTGATGTTTTGAAACTAGAGCTTCCAAGGCACACGTTCGAAAAGGAGGTTCTAAGAGCACAATGTGCATCAATATTGAATTTTGATGCTACTGGCTCTAGAATTGAGGCTTGCATCTTGAAACCTTGTTGTGCCTCAAAACATTGATTTTGATGTTCCGAAACTGGTTCTTTCAAGGAACAAGCTTTGAAATGAGGTTTTAAGAGCACAATGTGCATCAATATTGAATTTCGACGCTAGAAGCTCTAGAATAGGGACTTGCTTCTTGAAACCTTGTTGTGCCCCAAAACATTGATTTTGATGTTCCAAAATCAGGGCTTTCAAGGCATAAGCTTCGAAATGAGGTTCTAAGAGCACAATGTACATCAAAATTGCGTTTTGACCCTACCGACTCTAGAATTGGGACTTGTGTCTTGAAACCTTGTTGTGCCTCCAAACACTAACTTTTATGCTCCAAAAATGTGGCTTTTGAGGCACAACCTCCGAAATGAGGTTCTAAGAACACCATGTTTGTCAAAATCATGTTTTGACGCTATCAGCTTGAGAATCGAGACTCGTGACTTGAAACCTTGTTGTGCCTTTAAACATTGCTTTTGATTGTTTGAAACTGGAGCTTTCGAGCCACATGCTCTGAAATGAGGTTCTAAGAGCACGATGTGTATCAAAATCATGTTTTGACACTACAGGCTCTGGAATAGGCACTTGCGTCTTGAAATCTTGTTGTGCCTCCAGACACCAATTTTGATGCTTTGAAACCAAACATTTTTAGGCATAAGCTCCAAAACAAGGTTCTAAGAGCACGATGTGCGTCAAACTCAAATTTTAACACTACCGGCTCCATAATCAGGACTTGCATCTTGAAACCTTGTTGTGCCTCCAAATATCGATTTTGATGCTCCAAAACTGAGGATTTTGAGGCACAATTTCTATAACAGGGTTTTAAGAGCACAATGTGCATCAAAATTTAATTTTGATGCTACTGGCTCTATTATCGGGGCTTGCATCTTGAAACCTTGTTATGCCTCAAAAAACTGATTTTGATGCTCTGAAACCAGGGCTTTTGAGGCACAAGCTTTGAAATAAGGTTCTAAGAGAAAGATGTCTACCAAAATTAGATTTTGACGCTATTGAATCTAGAATCGAGACTTGCATATTCAAACCATGTTGTGACTCCAAACATTGATTTTGATGCTTCAAAATTGGGTCTTTCGAGGCACAAGCTCTGAAATGAGCTTCTAAGAGAATGATGTGCATCAAAATTGAATTTTGACGCTATAGGCTCCGGAATAGGGACTTGCTTCTTCAAATCTTTTTGTGCCTTAAAACATTGATTTTGATGTTCACAAATCAGGGCTTTCAAGGCACAAGCTCCGAAATGAGGTTCTAAGAGCATGATGTACATAAAAATTGCGTTTTGATGCTACCGACTGTGGAATTGGGACTTGTGTCTTGAAACCTTGTTGTGCCTGCAAACACTAATTTTTATGCTCCAAAAACGCGGCTTTTGAAGCACAACCTCCGAAATGAGGATCTAACAACACCATGTTTGTAAAAATCGTGTTTCGACGCTATCAACTTGAGAATCGGGACTCGTTTCTTGAAATGATGTGCGTCAAAATCTAATTTTGATGCTACAAGCTACGGAATAGGGACTTGCTACTTGAAACCTTGTTGTGCCTCAAAACATTGATTTTGATGTTCCAAAATCAAGGCTTTCAAGGCACAAGCTCCGAAATGAGGTTCTAAAAGCACGATATACATCAAAATTGCGTTTTGACGCTACCGACTCTGTAATTGGACTTGTGTCTTGAAATCTCTTTGTGCCTCCAAACACTAATTTTTATGCTCCAAAAACGAGGCTTTTGAGGCACGATCTCCGAAATGATGTTCTAAGAACACCATGTTTGTCAAAATCGTCTTTTGACGCTATCAGCGTGAGAATCGGGACTTGTGTCTTGAAACCTTGTTTTCCCTTTAAACATTGATTTTAATGTCTTGAATTTGGAGCTTTCGAGCCACACGCTCAAAAATAAGGTTCTAAGAGTGCGATGTGCATCAAAATCACGTTTAGAAACTACAGGGTCCGGAATATGGACTTGCATCTTGAAAGCTTGTTGTGCCTCCAAACACCAATTTTGATGCTTTGAAACTGAAGATTTTGAGGCATAAGTTCCAAAACAAGGTTCTAAGAATCAGGACTTGCATCTTGAAACCTTGTTGTGCGTCAAACCACTGGTTTTGATGCTCCAAAACAGGGACTTTTGAGGCACAAGCTTCGAAATGAGGTTTTGAGAGCACGATGTGCACCAAAATAAGATTTTGACACTATCAGCTTGAGAATCGGGACTTGTGTTTTGAAACCTTGTTGTGCCTTTAAACATTGATTTCGATGTTTTGAAACTTGAGCTTTCAAGCCACATGCTTTGAAATGAGTTTCTAAGAGCACGATGTGCGTCAAAATTATGTTCTGACACTACAGGCTCCAGAATAGGGACTTGCGTCTTGAAAACGTATTGTGCCTCCAAACACCAATTTTGATGATTCTAAACCAAAGATTTTGAGGCATAAGTTCTAAAACAAGGTTCTAGGAGCACGATGTGCGTCCAAATCAAATTTCGACGCTACCGGCTCCAGAATCAGGACTTGCCTCCAAACATCGATTTTGATGCTCCAAAATTGGGGCTTTTGAGGAACAATTTCTAAAACAGGGTTCTAAGAGCTCAATGTGCATCAAAATTGAATTTTGATGCTACTGGTTGTAGAATCAGGGCTTGCATCTTGAAACCTTGTTGTCTCTCAAAACACTAATTTTGATGCTCCAAAACAGGAGCTTTTGAGGCACAAGCTTCGAAATCAGGTTCGAATAGCACGATGTGGTGCACAATTAGATTTTGACGCTATTGACTCTAGAATCGGAACTTGCATCTTGAAACCTTGTTGTGCCTCCAAACATTGATTTTGAAGCTCCAAAACTAGGTCTTTTGAGGCACAAGCTCCGAAATGAGCTTCTAAGAGAATGATGTGCGTCAAAATGGAATTTTGACGCTACAGGCTCTGGAATAGGGAATTGCTTCTTGAAACCTTGTTGTCCCTCAAAACATTGATTTTGATGTACAGGCTCTCGAATAGGGAAATGAGGTTTTTGAGGCACAACCTTCGAAATGAGGTTCTAAAACACGATGTTTGTCAAAATAGTTCTTTGACACTATTTTGATGCTACTGGCTCTAGAATCGAGGCTTGCATTTTGAAGCCTTGTTGTGCCTTCAAACATTGATTTTGATGCTAAAAAACTGGGTCTTTCGAGGCACAAGCTCCAAAATGAACTTCTAAGACAATGATGCGCGTCAAAATGGAATTTTGATGCTACAGGCTCCAGAATTTTGACGCTACAGGATCCAGAATAGGGGCTCGTGTTTTGACGCTATCAGCTTGAGAATCTGGATATGTGTCTTGAAACCTTATTGTACCTTTAAACATTGATTTTGATGTTTTGAAACTGGAGCTTTCGAGCCACACACTCTCCGAAACGAGGTTCTAAGAGTAGGAATTGCATCAAAATCAGGTTTTGACACTACAGGCTCCAGAATAGGGACTTGCGTCTTGAAAGATTGTTGTGCCTCCAAACACAAATTTTGAGGCTTAACCTCCAAAACAAGGTTCTAAGAGCACAATGTGTGTCAAAATCAAATTTGGATGCTACCAGCTCCAGAATCAGGATTTGCATCTTGATACATTATTATGCCTCCAAACATCGGTTTTGAAGCTCCAAAACTGTTTTTGAAGCTCCGTAATAGGGACTTGCTTCCATTTTGACCCTACAGGCTCCGTAATAGGGACTTGCTTCTTGAAACCTTGTTGTTCCTCCAAACACTGATTTTGATGTTCCAAAATTAGGGTTTTCAAGGCACAAGCTCCGAAATGAGGTTCTAACAACATGTTGTACATCAAAATTGCGTTTTGACGCTACGGACTATGGAATTGGGACTTGTGTTTCGAAACATTGTTGTGCCTCCAAACATTAATTTTTATGCTCCAAAAATGAGGCTTTTGAGACACAACCTCCGAAATCAGGTTCTAAGAATAGCATGTTTGTCAAAATCGTGGTTTCACGCTATCAGCTTGAGAATTGGGACCTGTGTCTTGAAACCTTGTTTTGCCTTTAAACATTGATTTTGATGTTTTGAAACTGGAGCTTTCGAGCCATACGCTCCGAAATGAGGTTTTAAGAACACAATGTGCATCAAAATCATGTTTTGGAACTACAATCTCCGGAATAGGGACTTGCATCTTGAAAGCTTGTTGTGCCTCCACACACCAGTTTTGAGGCATAAGCTCCAAAACAAGGTTCCAAGAGCATGATGTGCATCAAAATCCAATTTCGACGCTACCAGCTCCAAAATCAGGACTTGCATCTTGAAACCTTGTTGTGCCTCCAAACATCGATTTTGATGCTCCAAAACTTGGGCTTTTGAGGCACAATTTCTAAAACAGGGTTCGAAGAGCACAATGTGCATCAAAATTGAATTTTGATGCTACTAGCTCTAGAATTGGGCCTTGCATCTTGAAACCTTGTTGTGCCTCAAAACACTGATTTTGATGCTCCGAAACTGGGGATTTCGAGGCACAAGCTTGGAAATGAGGTTCTAAGAGCAGGATGTGCGCCAGATTCATATTTTGACACTATTGACTCTAGAATCGGGACTTGCATCTTGAAACCTTGTTGTGCCTCCAAACCTTGATTTTGATGCTCCAAAACTAGGTCTTTCGAGGCACAAGGTCTGAAATGAGCTTCTAAGAGAATGATGTGCATCAAAATTGAATTTTGATGCTACAAGCTCCGGTATAGGGACTTGCTTCTTGAAACCTTATTGTGCCTGAAACATTGATTTTGATGTTCCAAAATCAGGGCTTTCAAGGCACGAGCTCCGAAATGAGGTTTTAAGAACACCATGTTTGTCAAAATCATGTTTTGACGCCATCAGCTTGAGAATTAGGACTTGTTTCATGAAAACTTGTTGTTCCTTTAAACATTGATTTTAATGTTTTGAAAATTGAGCTTTCGAGCCACACACTCCGAAATGAGGTTCTAAGAGCACGATGCGCATCAAAATCACATTTTGACACTACAGGCTTTGGAATAGGGACTTGCGTGTTGACAGCTTGGTGTGCCTCCACACACCAATTTTGATGCTTCGAAACCGAAGATTTTGAGGCATAAGCTCCAAAACAAGGTTCCAAGAGCACGATCTGCATCAAAATCAAATTTTGATGCTACCGGCTAGAAAATCAGTACTTGCATCTTGAAACCTTGTTGTGCCTCCAAACATCGATTTTGATGCTCAAAAATTTATGCTTTTGAGGCAGAATTTCTAAAACAGTGTTCGAAGAGCACAATGTGCATCAAAATTGAATTTTGATGCTATTGCCTCTAGAATAGGGGCTTGCATCTTGAAACCTTGTTGTGCCGCAAAAGACTGATTTTGATGCATCGAAACCGAGGCTTTCGAGGCACAAGCTCCAAAACAAGGTTCTAAGAGCATGATGTGTGTCAAAATCAAATTTGGACGCTAGCGGCTCTAGAATCAAGACTTGCTTCTTGAAACCTTGTTATGCCTCCAAACATCGGTTTTGAAGCTCCAAAACTAGGGCTTTTGAGGCACAATTTCTAAAACAGGGTTCTAAGAGCACAATGTGCGTCAAAACACTGATTTTGATGTTCCAAAATCAGGGCTTTCAAGGCACAAGCTCTGAAATGAGGTAGCACGATGTACATCAAAATTGTGTTTTGATGCTACCAACTATGGAATTGGGACTTGTGTCTTGAAACCTTGTTGTGCCTCCAAACACTAATTTTTATACTCCAAAAATGAGGCTTTTGAGGCACAACCTCAGAAATGAGGTTCTAAGAACACCATGTTTGTCAAAATCGTGTTTTGACGCTATCAGCTTGAGAATCGAGACTCGTGACTTGAAACGTTGTTGTGCCTTTAAACATTGCTTTTGATGTTTTGAAACTGGAGCTTTCGAGCCAAACGCTCTGAAACGAGGTTCGAAGAGTACGATGTGCATCAAAATCATGTTTTGACACTGTCAAGCTCTGAAATAGGGAGTTGCATCTTGAAAGCTTGTTGTGCCTCTAGGCACCAATTTTGATGCTTCCTAACTGAAGATTTTGAGGCATAAGCTCCAAAACAAGGTTCTAAGAGCACGATGTGCGTTAAAATAAAATTTTGACACTACCGGCTCTAGAATCAGGACTTGCATCTTGAAACCTTGTTGTGTCTCCAAACATCGATTTTGATGCTCCAAAGTTGGGGCTTTTGAGGCACAATTTTTAAAACAGGGTTCTAAGAGCACAATGTGCATCAAAATTGAATTTTGATGCGACTTGCTCTAGAATTGGAGCTTGCATCTTGAAACCTTGTTGTGACTCAAAACACAAATTTGGATGCTCCAAAACCAAGGCTTTCAAGGTACACGCTTTGAAATGAGATTCTAAGAGCATGATGTACGCTAAAATAAGATTTTGACGCTATTTACTCTAGAATCGCGACTTGCACAAAAATCAGATTTTCACGCTATTGACTCTAGAATTGACACTTACATCTTCAAACATTGTTGTGCCTCCACACATTGAATTTGATGCTCCAAAACTGTGTCTTTCGAGGCACAAGCTTTGAAATGAGCTTCTAAGAGAATGATGTGCGTCAAAATTGAATTTTGATGATACAGGCTTTGGAATAGGACTTGCTTCTTGAAACCTTATTGTGCCTGAAAACATTGATTTTGATGTTCCAAAATCAGGGCTTTCAAGGCACGAGCTCCGAAATGAGGTTCTAAGACCACGATGTACATCAAAATTGCGTTTTGACATTACCCACTCTGGAATTGGGACTTGTGTCTTGAAATATTGTTGTGCCTCCAAACTCTAATTTTTATGCTCCAAAAATGAGGCTTTTGAGGCACACCATCCGAAACGAGGTTTTAAGAACACCATGTTTGTCAAAATAATGTTTTGACACCATCAGCTTGAGAATCGGGACGTGTTTCGTGAAAACTTGTTGTTCCTTTAAACATTGATTTTGATGTTTTGAAACTTGAGCTTTCAAGCCACACGCTCCGAAATGAGGTTCTAAGAGTATGATGTGCATCAAAATTACGTTTTGACACTACAGGCTCTGGAATAGGGACTCGCATCTTTAAATCTTGTTGTGCCTCCAAACACCAGTTTTGATGTTTTGACACTGGAGCTTTCGAGCCACACTCTCCGAAATGAGGTTCTAAGAGAACGATGTGCTTCAAAATCATGTTTTCGCACTATAGGCTCTGGAATAGGGACTTGCGTCTTGATAGCTTATTGTGCCTCCACACACCAATTTCGATGCTTCGAAACTGAAGACTTTGAGGCATAAGCTCCAAAACAAGGTTCCAAGAGCACGCTTTGCATCAAAATCAAATTTTGACACTACAGGCTCCAAAATCAGTAATTGCATCTTGAAACCTTGTTGTGCCTCAAAAGACTGATTTTGATGCTCTGAAACCAGGGCTTTCAAGGCACAAGCTTCGAAATGATGTTCTAAGAGCATGATGGGCAGTAAAATCAGATTTTGACGCTATTGACTCTACAATAGGGACATGCATTTTGAAACCTTGTTGTGCCTTCAAACATTGATTTTGATGCTCCAAAACTAGGTCTTTCGAGGCACAAGCTCCGAAATGAACTTCTAAGAGAATGATGCGAGTCAAAATGGAATTTTGATGCTACAGGCTCCGGAATAGGGGCTCGTGTTTCGACGCTATCAGCTTGAGAATCTGGACATGTGTCTTGAAACCCTATTGTACCTTTAAACATTGATTTTGATGTTTTGAAACTGGAGCTTTCAAGCCACATGCTCGGAAATGAGGTTCTAAGAGCATGACTTGCATCAAAATCACGTTTTGACACTACAGGCTCTGGAATAGGGACTTGCGTCTTGAAAGATTGTTGTGCCTCCAAACACCAATTTTGATGCTTCGAAACCGTTGACGCATAAGCTCCAAAACAAGGTTCTAAGAGCATGATGTGTGTCAAAATCAAATTTGGATGCTACAAGCTCCAGAATCAAGATTTGCATATTGAAACCTTGTTATGCCTCCAAACATCGGTTTTGAAGCTCCAAAACCGGTTTTGATGCTCCAAAACGGGCTTTTGAGGCACAATTTCTAAAACAGGGTTCTAAGAGCACAATGTGCATCAAAATTCAATTTTGATGCTACTGGCTGTAGAATCGGAGCTTGCATCTTGAAACCTTGTTGTGCCTCAAAACACTGGTTTTGATGCTCTAAAAAAGGGGATTTTGAGGCACAAGCTTCAAAATGAGGTTCTAAGAGCAGGATGTGCGCCAAATTAAGATTTTGACGCTATTGACTCTAGAATAGGGATTTGCATCTTGAAACCTTGTTGTGTCTCCAAACCTTGATATTGATGCTCCAAAACTAGCTCTTTCGAGGCATAAGCTCTGAAATGAGCTTCTAAGAGAATGATATGCGTCAAAATTGAATTTTGATTCTATAGGCTCCGGAATAGGGACTTGCTTATTGAAAGCTTATTGTGCCTGAAAACATTGATTTTGATGTTCGAAAATTAGTGCTTTCAAGGCACGAGCTCTAAAATGAGGTTCTAAGACCACGATGTACATCAAAATTGCGTTTTGACATTACCCACTCTGGAATTGGGACTTATGTCATGAAATATTGTTGTGCCTCCAAACTCTAATTTTTATGCTCCAAAAAGGAGGCTTTTGAGGCACAACCTCTAAAATGAGGTTCTAAGAACACCATGTTTGTCAAAATCGTGTTTTGACACCATCAGCTTGAGAATCAGGATTTGTTTCGTGAAAACTTGTTGTTCCTTTAAACATTGATTTTGATGTTTTGAAACTTGAGCTTCAAAATCATGAGGTTCTAAGAGCACGATGTGAATCAAAATCATGTTTTGACACTACAGGCTCTGGAATAGGGACTTGCATCTTGAAAGCTTGTTGTGTCTCCAAACACCAGTTTTGATGTTTTGACACTGGAGCTTTCGAGCCACACTCTCCGAAATGAGGTTCTAAGAGAACGATGTGCATCAAAATCATGTTTTCACACTACAGGCTCCGGAATAGGGACTTGTGTCTTGACAGCTTGTTGTGCCTCCACACACCAATATCAATGCTTTGAAACCAAAGATTTTGAGGCATAAGCTCCAAAACAAGGTTCCAAGAGCACAATCTGCATCAAAATCAAATTTTGACGCTACCGGCTCCAAAATCAATACTTGGATCTTGAAACCTTGTTGTGCCTCCAAACATCGATTTTGATGCTCCAAAACTTGTGCTTTTGAGGCAGAATTTCTAAAACAGTGTTCGAAGAGCACAATGTGCTTCAAAATTGAATTTTGATGCTATTGCCTCTAGAAAAGGGTCTTGCATCTTGAAACCTTGTTGTGCCTCAAAAGACTGATTTTGATGCTCTGAAACCAGGGCTTTCGAGGCACAAACTTCGAAATGATGTTTTAAGAGCACGATGGCCACCAAAATCAGATTTTGATGGTATTGACTCTAGAATCGGGACTTGCATCTTGAAACCTTGTTGTGCCTTTAAACATTGATTTTGATGCTCCAAAACTGGGTCTTTTGAGGTACAAGCTCTGGAATGAACTTCTAAGAGATTGATGCGTGTCAAAATGGAATTTTGACGCTACAGGCTCCGGAATAGGGACTTGCTTCTTGAAACCTTCTTGTGCCTCAAAACATTGATTTTGATGTTCCAAAATCAAGGCTTTCAAGGCACAAACTCCGAAATGAGGTTCTAAGAACACCATGTTTGTCAAAATCGTGTTTTGATGCTATCAACTTGAGAATCAAGACATGTTTCTTGAAACCTTATTGTACCTTTAAACATTTATTTTGATGTTTTGGAACTGGAGCTTTCGAGCCACATGCTCCGAAACGAAGTTCTAAGAGCACGACTTTCATCAAAATCACGTTTTGACACTACAGGCTCCGAAATAGGGACTTGCATCTTGAAAGATTGTTGTGCCTCCAAACACCAATTTTGATGCTTTGATACCAAAGATTTTGAGGCATAAGCTCCAAAACAAGGTTCTAAGAGCATGATGCGACTGAAAATCAAATTTGGATGCTAGCGGCTCCAGAATCAGGACTTGCATCTTGGACCTTGTTATGCCTTCAAACATCGGTTTTGAAGTTCCAAGACTAGGGCTTTTGAGAAACAATTTCTAAAACAGGGTTGTAAGAGCACAATGTGCATCAAAATTCTACTGGCTGTAGAATTGGGGCTTGCATCCTAAAACCTTATTGTGCCTGCAAACATCGATTTTGATGCTCCAAAACTGGGGCTTTTGAGGCACAATTACTAAAATAGGGTTCTGAGAACACCATGTTTTTCAAAATTGGATTTTGATGCTACTGACACTAGAATCAGGGCTTGCATCTTGAAACTCCGTTGTGCCTCAAAACATTTATTTTAATGCTCCGAAACTGGGGCTTTCGAGGCACAAGCTTCGAAATGAGGTTCTAAGAGCACGATGTGCACCAAAATCATATGTTGACTCTATTGAGTCTAGAAACCGGAATATCTTGTTGTGCCTCCAAACATTGATTTTGATGCTCCAAAACTGGGTCTTTTGAGGCACAAGCTCCAAAATGAGCTTCTTAAAGAATGATGTGCATCAAAATGGAATTTTAACGCTACAAGCTCTGGAATAGGGACTTGCTTCCTCAAACCTTGTTGTGCCTGAAAACATTGATTTTGATGTTTCCAAATGAGGGCTTCCAAGGCACAAACTTCGAAATGAGGTTCTAAGAGCACAATGTACATCAAAATTACGTTTTGACGCTACTGACTCTGAAATTTGGACTTGTGTCTTGAAACCTTGTTGTGCCTCCAAACACTAATTTTTATACTCCAAAAATGAGGCTTTTATGAAACGACCTCCGAAATGAGGTTCTAAGAACACCGTGTTTGTGAAAATCGTGTTTTGACGCCATCATCTTGAGAATCAAGACTTGTGTCTTGAAACCTTGTTGTGCCTTTAAACATTGATTTTGATGTTTTGAAACTGGAGCTTTCGAGCCACATGCTCCGAAATGAGGTTATAAGAGCATGATGTGCATCAAAATCACGTTCTGAAACTACAGGCTCCGAGATAATGACTTGCATCTTGAAAGCTTGTTGTGCCTCCAACCACCAATTTCAATGCTTCGAAACCGAAGATTTTGAACCATAAGCTCCAAAACAAGGTTCTAAGAGCACGATGTGTGTCAAAATCAAATTTTCATGCTATTGACTCTAGAATTGACACTTACATCTTCAAATGTTGTTGTGAGACACATTGATTTTGATGTTGCAAAACTAGGTCTTTGGAGGGACAAGCTCTGAAATGAGCTTCTAAGAGAATGATGTGCGTTAAAATGGAATTTTGATGCTACAGGCTCTGGAATAGGGACTTTCTTCTTGAAACCTTGTTGTGCTTCAAAACACTATCTTTTATGCTCCAAAAATGAGGCTTTTGAGGCAGAGTCTCTGAAATGAGGTTCTGAGAACACCATGTTTTTCAAAATCATGTTTCGACACTATCAGCTTGAGAATCGATACTTGTGTCTTGAAACCTTATTGTGCCTTTAAACATTGATTTTGATGTTTTAAAACTAGGGCTTCCAAGCCACACGCTCCGAAACGATGTTTTTAGAGCACAATATGCATCAAAACCACGTTTCGACATTAAAGGTTCCATAATAGGGACTTGCGTCTTGAAAGCTTGTTGTGCCTCCAAACACCAATTTTGATGATTCGAAACTAAAGATTTTGAGGTATAATTTCCAAAACAAGGTTCTAAGAGTACGGTGTGCGTCAAAATCGAATTTTGACGCTACAGGCTCTGGAATAGGGACTTTCTTCTTGAAACCTTGTTGTGCTTCAAAACATTGATTTTGATGTTCCAAAATTAGGGCTTTCAAGGCACAAGCTCCGAATTCAAGTTCTAAGAGCACGATGTACATAAAAATTGCATTTTGACACTACCAACTTTGGAATTGGGACTTATCTCTTGAAACCTTGTTGTGCCTCAAAACACTAATTTTTATGTTCCAAAAATGAGGCTTTTGAGGCAGAACCTGAAATGAGGTTCTGAGAACACCATGTTTTTCAAAATCGTGTTTCAATGCTATCAACTTGAGAATCGGGACTTGTGTCTTGAAACCTTGTTGTGACTTTAAACATTGATTTTGATGTTTTGAAACTGAAGCTTCCAAGCCACACGCTCCGAAACGAGATTCTAAGAGCACGATATGCATCAAAACCACATTTTGACATTACAAGTTCCGTAATAGGGACTGTCTTGAAAGCTTGTTGTGCCTTTAAACACCAATTTTGATGATCCGAAACTGAAGATTTTGAGGTATAATTTCCAAAACTAGGTTCTAAGATCACGGTGTGCGTCAAAATCAAATTTTGGTGCTACCGGCTCCAGAATCAGGACTTGCATCTTGAAACCTTGTTGTGCCTCCGAACATCTATTTTCATGCTCCAAAACTTGGGCTTTTTAGGCAAAATGTGTATCAAAATTCAATTTTGATGCTACTGGCTCTAGAATCGAGGCTTGCATCTTGAAACTTTGTTGTGCCTCAAAACGTTGATTTTGATGCTCCGAAACTTGGTCTTTCAAGGAACAAGCTTTGAAATGAGGTTTTAAGAGAAAGATGTGCGCTAAAATCAGATTTTGATGCTATGGACTCTAGAATCGGGAGTTGCATCTTGAAACCATGTTGTGCCTCCAAACATTGATTTTGATGCCTCCAAAACTGAGTCTTTCGAGGCACAAGCTCCGAAATGAGCTTCTAAGAGAATGATGTGCATCAAAATGGAATTTTGACGCTAAAGGCTCTAGAATAGGGACTTGCTTCTTGAAACCTTCTTGTACCCCAAAACATTGATTTTGATGTTCCAAAATCAGGGCTTTCAAGGCACAAGCTCCAAAATGAGGTTCTAAGAGCACGATGTACATCAAAATTACATTTTGACACTACCGACTCTAGAATTGGGACTTGTGTCTAGAAACCTTGTTGTGCCTCCAAACACTAATATTTATGCTCCAAAAATGAGGCTTTTGAGGCACAACCTCTGAAATGAGGTTCTAAGAGCACCATGTTTGTCAAAATCGTGTTTTGATGCTATCAGCTTGAGAATCGGGACTTTTGTCTTGAAACCTTGTTGTGCCTTTAAACATTGATTTGGATGTTTTGAAACTGGAGCTTTCAAGCCACACGCTCTGAAACAAGGTTCTAAGAGCACAATGTGCATCAAAATCACGTTTTGACACTAAAGGCTCTGGAATAGGGACATGCATCTTGAAACCTTGTTGTGCCCCTAAACACCAATTTTGATGATTTGAAACCGAAGATTTTGAGGTATAAGCTCCAAAACAAGGTTCCAAGAGCACAATGTGCATCAGAATCAATTTTTGATGTTACCAGCTCTTGAATCAGGACTTTCTAAAACAGAGATCTAAGAGCACAATGTGCATCAAAATTGAATTTTGATGCTACTGACTCTAGAATCGGGGCTTGCATCAATGACAAAACCATACCAAAATACCAACACTAAGAGCACAATGTGCATCAAAATCAGATTTTCACACTATAGGCTCCACAATAGGGACTTGCGTCTTGCAAGCTTGTTGTGCCTCCAAAAACCAATTTTGATGCTTTGAAACCGAAGATTTTGAGGCATAAGCTCCAAAACAAGGCTCTAAGACCACGATGTGCGTCAAAATTAAATTTGGAGCGTCAAAACCTTGTTGTGTCTCCAAACATCGATTTTGATGCTCCAAAACTGGTTTTGACACTCCAAAACTAGGGCTTTTGAGGCACAATTTCTAAAACACGGTTCTAATAGCACGATGTGGATCAAAATCAGATTTTGACGCTAATGACTCTAGAATCGGGACTTGCATCTTGAAACCCTGTTGTACCTCAAAGCATTGATTTTGATGCTCCAAAATGGCGTCTTCAAGGCACGAGCTTCGAAATGAGGTTCTAAGAACACGATGTACATCAATATTATGTTTTGATGCTACCGACTCTGGAATTGGGACTATTGTCTTGAAACCTTGTTGTGCCTCCAAACACTAATTTTTATGCTCCAAAATTGAGTCTTTTGAGGCACAACCTCTGAAATGAGGTTGTAAGAACACCATGTTTGTCAAAATCATGTTTTGATGCTATCAGCTTGAGAATCGAGACTTGTGTTTTGAAACCTTGTTGTGCCTTTAAACATTGATTTCCATGTTTTGAAACTAGAGCTTTCAAGCCACACGCTTTGAAATGAGGTTCTAAGAGCACGATGTACGTCAAAATCTTGTTTTGACACTACAGGCTCTAGAATCAGGGCTTTCAAAGCACAAGCTCTGAAATGAGGTTCTAACAGCACGATGTACCTCAAAATTGCGTTTTGACGCTACCAACTCTGGAATTGGGACTTGTGTCTTCAAACCTTGTTGTGCCTCCAAACACTAATTTTTATGCTCCAAAAACAAGGGTTTTGAGGCACAACCTCTGAAATGGGGTTCTAAGAACACCATGTTTGTCAAAATCATGTTTTGACGCTATCAACTTGAGAATCGGGACTTGTGACTTGAAACCTTGTTGTGCCTTTAAATATTGATTTTGATGTTTTGAAACTGGAGCTTTTGAGCCACACGCTCCAAAACGAGGTTCTTAGAGGACGATGTGCATCAAAATCACGTTTTGACACTACAAGCTCCAAAATTAGGACTTGCATCTTGAAACCTTGTTGTGCCTCCAAACATCAATTTTGATGCTCCAAAATTGGGGCTTTTGAGGCACAATTTCTAAAACAGGGTTCTAACAGCACAATATGCATCAAAATTGAAACCTTGCTACCGAATCAGGACTTGCATCTTGAAACCTTATTGTCCCTCAAAACACTGATTTTGATGCTCCGAAACAGGGGCTTTTGAGGCACAAGCTTTGAAATCAGGTTTAAATAGCACAATGTGGACCAATATCAGATTTTGATGCTATTAACTCTAGAATCGGGACTTGAATCTTGAAACCTTGTTGTACCTCCAAACATTGATTTTGATGCTTGAAAATTGGGTCTTTCAAGGCACAAGCTCCTAAATGAGCTTCTAAGAGAATGATGTGCGTCAAAATTGAATTTTGACGCTACAGGATCTGGAATAGGGACTTGCTTGTTGAAACCTTGTTGTGCCTCAAAATATTGATTTTGATATTCCAAAATATTGATTTCAAGGCACAAGCTCCGAAATAAGGTTCTAAGAGCACGATGTAAATCAAAATTGCGTTTTCACGCTACCGACTCTGGAATTGGGACTTTTATCTTGAAACCTTATTGTGCCTCCAAACACTAATTTTTATGCTCAAAAAATGAGGCTTTTGAGGCACCACCTCTGAAATGAGGTTCTAAGAACACCATGCTTGTCAAAATCTATTTTGACGCTATAAGCTTGAGAATCAGGACTTGTGTCTTGGTTCCTTGTTGTGCCTTTAAACATTGATTTCAATGTTTTGAAACTGGAGCTTTCAAGCCACACGCTCCAAAACGAGGTTCTAAGAGCACGATGTGCATCAAAATCATGTTTTGACACTGCAAGCTCCGGAATAGGGACTTGCTTCTTGAAAGCTTGTTGTGCCTCCAAACACCAATTTTGTGTCTTGAAACCTTGGTGTGCCTTTAAACATTCATATTGATGTCTTAAAACTAGAGCTTTTGAGTCACACGCTCCGAAACGAGGTTCTAAGAGCATGCAAGAAACCTTGTTGTGGCTCAAAAAACTGGTTTTGATGCTTCAAAAGTGGGGCTTATGAGGCACAAGCTTTCAAATGAAGTTCTAAGAGCACAATGTGCGCCAAAATCAAATTTTGACGCTATTGACTCTAGAATCAGGACTTGCATCTTGAAACCTTGTTCTGCCTACGAACATTGATTTTGGTGATCCAAAACTAGGTCTTTCGAGGCACAAGCTCCGAAATGAACTTCCAAGAGAATCATGTGTGTCAAAATGGAATTTTGACGCTACGGGCTTTGGAGTAGGGACCTGCTTCTTGAAACCTTGTTGTGCCTCAATAAATTGATTTCGATGTTCCAAAATCAAGGCTTTGAAGGCATAAGCTCTGAAATGAGGTTCTAAAAGAACGATGTACATTAAAATTGCATTTTGACGCTATCGACTTTGAAATTGGGACTCGTGTATTGAAACCTTGCTGTGCCTCCAAACACTTATTTTTATGCTCCAAAAATGAGGTTTTTTTGGCACGACCTCCGATATGAAAATTTTAGAACACCATGTTTGTCAAAATCGTGTTTTGATGCTATCAGCTTGAGAAACTTGTGTCTTGAAACCTTGTTGCGCCTTTAAACATTGATTTTGATGTTTTGAAAATGTAGCTATCGAGCCACACGCTCCGAAACGAGGATCTAAGAGCACGATGTGCATCAAAATCACATTTTGATACTACAAGCTCCGGAATAGGGACTTGCTTCTTGAAAGCTTGATGTGCCTCCAAACACAAATTTTGATGGTTCAAAACCGAAGATTTTGAGGCATAATCTCCAAAACAAGGTTCTAAGAGCATGATGTGCATCAAAATCAAAATTTGAGGCTACCGGCTCCAGAATCAGGACTTGCATCTTGAAACCTTGTTGTGCCTCCAAACATCGATTTTGATGCTCCAAAACTGGATCTTTTGATGCACAATTTCTAAAAGAGGGTTCTCAGAGCACAATGTGCATCAAAATTGAATTTTGATGCTGCTGGCTCTAGAATCGCAGCTTGCATCTTGAAACCTTGTTGTGCCTCAAAACACTGATTTTGATGCTCTACAACTGGAGCTTTCGAGGCACAAGCTTTGAAATGAAGTTCTAAGAGCACGATGTGCTCCAAAATCAGATTTTGACGATATTGACTTAAGAATCGGGACTTGCATCTTGAAACCTTGTTGTGCCTCCAAACATTGATTTTGATGCTCCAAAACTGGGTCTTTCGAGGCACAAGCTTCAAAATGAGCTTCTAAGAGAATTATGTGCGTCAAAATAAAATTTTGATGCTACACGGTCCGGAATAGGGACTTGCTTCTTGAAATGTTTTTGTGCCCCAAAACATTGATTTTGATGTTACAAAATCAGGGCTTGCAAGGCACAAGATCCGAAATGAGGTTCTAAGATGACGATGTACATCAAAATTGAATTTTGATGATACTGGCTCTAGAATCGAGGCTTGCATCTTGAAACCTCATTGTGCATCAAACCACTAATTTTGATGCTCCGAAATTGGGGCTTTCGAAGCACAAGCTTTTAAATGAGGTTCTGAGAGCACGATGTGCGCCAAAATCATGTTTTGACACTACAAGCTCCAGAATAGGGACTTGCATCTTGAAAAATTATTGTGCCTCCAAACACCAATTTTGATGATTCGAAACCAAAGATTTTGATGCATAAGTTCTAAAACAAGGTTCTAAGAGCACGATGTGTGTCCAAGGTTGAAATCTTGTTGTGCCTCCAAACATTGATTTTGATGCTCCAAAATTGGGGCTTTTGAGGCACAATTTCTAAAACGGGGTTCTAAGAGCTCAATGTGCATCAAAATTGAATTTTGATGCTACTGGCTCTAGAATCAGGGCTTGCATCTTGAAACTGGGTCTTTCGAGGCACAAGCTTTGAAATGAGCTTCTAAGAGAATGATGTGCGTCAAAATGGAATTTTGAGGCTACAGGCTCCAGAATAGGGACTTGCTTCTTGAAACCTTGTTGTGCCTTAAAACATTTATTTTCATCTTCCAAAATAAGGGCTTTCAACGCACAAGTCCCCAAATGAGGTTCTAAGAGCATGATGTACATCAAAATTGTGTTTTGACGCTACCGACTCTAGAATTGGGACTTGTGTCTTGAAACCTTGTTGTGCCTCCAAACACTAATTTTTATGCTCGAAAAATGAGGCTTTTGAGGCACAACCTAAGAAATGAGGTTCTAAAAACACCATGTTTGTCAGAATAGTGTTTTGACACTATCAGCTTGAGAATCAGGACTTGTGTCTTGAAACCTTGTTGTGCTTTTAAACATTGATTTTGATCTTTTAAAACCGGAGCTTTCCAGCCACACGCTCCAAAACGAGGTTCTAGGAGCA